>NC_039260.1:13564542-13864542 GCF_003368295.1 Carassius auratus
GCTCTGCTCTCTTTCAGATTTCTTGTTTTTCTGGGGGATCGTGTTCATTGTGTCTACCACTCTGGTTGCTCTCTTGAAAAAAGAAAACAACGAACAGCATCATGCTAAGAAGAAGCCTAAAGAGGAGACACAGAGTGTTATGGAGACCTACAAACATTTGCTCTCCATAATTAAAATGCCCACTGTCTTCACCTTCTGTGTCCTTCTGCTGACTGCTAAGGTAATGGCACTTAGCCTGTTGTTTTAACTACTGTAACTTAATAATAGTTCTATGCAAATCAGTCTAATTCATTCCTCTTCCTCACTACTTTCAGATCGGTTTCTCGGCAGCTGACGCCGTGACGGGGCTGAAGCTAGTGGAAGCTGGGGTTCCTAAAGAGCAGCTGGCTCTGTTGGCGGTTCCCATGGTGCCTCTGCAAATCTTGCTGCCTCTATTTATTAGTAAATACACAGCTGGACCACGTCCACTTGACATTTTCTACAAAGCTTTCCCATTCAGGTACAAACTAAATCCCCACACATCTCTGGATTCTTGACTTTAAGAGCTGTGACGTACAGCAGATTAGCCGCAGCCGCATGTGTAATCATAAGAGGGAATGCATGCATTGGGTAGAGTAATAGGAAAGCTGTGGCTTGTGTTCCTCAAAGGCTGCTGATTGGTTTGGAGTATGCCCTGCTGGTCTGGTGGACCCCCAGTGTTCGGCAGGAGGAAGGCTTCCCTGTGTATTACTATGCTGTTGTGCTGCTGAGCTATGCACTACATCAGGTTAGTTTACATTAACTCTGTCTGCAGTTTGATCAGTGACGTTTTTGGTAAATGTACACTGTTGTTTAAAAGTTTGGGTTCAGTGAGATTTTTAATGGAGTCTTTTATGTTTATCAAGGCTGGATTTATTTGATCAGGAAAAAAAAAAAAAAAAATATATATATATATATATATATATATATTCCAATTTCTAGTATTGGTTTCATATTTTAATAAATATACTTTGTTTCTATGACGCAGCGCTGCATTTTTATCAGCCATTCCTCCAGTCTTCAGTGTCACATGTTCCTTCAGAAATTATTCTCAATATGCTGCTTTATTATCAGTGTTGAAACAGTTCTGCTGCTTAATTTTATTTTTGGAAACTTTGATACTTTTTCTTTGATTCTTTAAAAATGAACAGCATTTTTTTCAAAATATAACTCTTTTCTGACAATATAAGTCTTATATTGCTTTTTATCCATTTAATATATCCTTGCTAAATAAAAGTATTGATGTCTTTAAAAAAAAAAAAAAAAGAAAAAGAAACTACTTACTGAGCCCAAGCCTTTGATTAGTAGTGTATATTGCAACATTTACATTTTTAAACCTTTTTTTTTTCCATCAAAGAATCCTGAAAGTATCACAGGTCCCAAAAAATATTAAGCAACACAACATTTTTTAACATTAATTTTAATCAGCATATTAGAATGATTTCTGAAGAATCATGTGACACTGAAAACTGGAGTATTGCTGCTGAAAATTCAGCTTTGCTTCATCAATAATATTGTAAAGTATATTAAAATATAAAACTGTTATTCTAAATTGCAATAATTACAGTATTGTTTCTCTATTTTGGATCAAATAAATGCAGCCTTGATGATCATAAGAGACTTCTTTAAAAAAAAACATAAAATCATACTAATCCCAAACTTTTGAAAAGCACTGAATATGTTTTTTTTTTGTCTGTGTTTTTTTTTTTTTGGTCTGTTTTTCCCTTTATGCAATGAAAGTCTCTGGTAACCAAAATGGCTTTGTTACCAACTCTCTTCAAAATACCTTATTTATGTTCCACAAAAGAAAGTAAATAATTCAGGTTTGAGTAAATTATGACATAATTACATTTTTGGAGGTGTGAATAATCCCTTAAAGTTTGTTTGTTTATTAATTTATTTTTAAATGAAATAATACTCTTAATAAGAAACTAAAGCCACCAGCAGGTGGCGGTAAATGTCTTTATGAGTCATGCATGCATTCATTCATTCATTCATTCATTTGATTCGTTCAAACGGCTGATTCAGTCAGTTCAGAAGTAAACGGCTCTCTCTATGAATGGCCCTTTGAATAATTGGTTAACATGATTCGTTCAAAACGCAGATTGTTGGCAAAAATGGACAAAATTGTGTTTAAAACAAAACACAGTATTAAGTTTGTATTTACTGAGCTGTTTTATGAAATCAGATTTGCACTCGTGACATAAACAGCATTCGTGTGATGGCTATTGCTCTCGCTACTCATGTGATGTCACTTATCATATGACATAAATCTGAGACAACAACTCATACAGTAACAGTTTTGCCCCAATATCTTGAATTTTAGGGCATGACTGCATTTGTTGCCCTTCATCATAGGCATATTTGTCAACAGTCCACTGTATGTAACGTACAGGTCATAACATGCAATTTAATTAATAAATAAATAAATATACTTTTTTTTTTTTTTTGATAAGCAATTATTTAGGTTTGTGTATTTGTGTATTTACTGTGAAATGTCTTTCTCCACTAGGTGGCACTATACAGCATGTATGTTGCCTGCATGGCCTTTCACGCCAAGGTCAGTGACCCTGTGATAGGGGGCACCTACATGACCCTTCTGAACACTGTGACTAATCTAGGAGGGAACTGGCCCTCTACTCTAGCTCTGTGGCTGGTAGACCCTTTCACCTTTAAAGAGTGCCAGGGAGCCCCAGGACAGACGTGCGGCTCGGTTGAAGAAGTAGGGGTAAGTGTTCAATTGAATCCCATTCCCAGGCATTTACTCATTGGTGACGTTTAACTATGTCTGTCATTTTTAACCTGTTCTTATATTGTCTTCAGCTCTGTGTCAGAGATGGGGGCACGTGTGTGACAGCGTTGGACGGTTACTACGTTGAGTCTGTGGTGTGTGTTGTGATCGGTCTCTGCTGGTGGATGTTCTTCGGGAAAAAAATGAAGCGGTTACAGGAGGAGAGCCCCTCTGCGTGGCATTGCAGGGTGGCCAAATAGCATCTCTACTGGACTCTGTCTCTTGTTGTAAAGTTACTTCATGGCTTGCCCTCTCTTTCCTTCTTTGAGTAAATACTTCTTTTTGTCATCCCACAGCAGGCTTGTAGACAGGCTTAAACACTTTGAGGACAGAAATAGTAGAATATACTGTTCTATTCAGTTCTTGGCATATCTGTTCCATTATCTCCAAGCATCTGAGCTTTTATGCCAAATTGAAATCTGTACATCTAGAGATGGCACTAGCTTACGTGGGAAGTACATGATACGCAGTAATGGCATGACATTCACTCTTCAGATGCCTATTTAATCAAGCATTTGTCTTTTGAAATACTTGAGTTCCTGTGCCTTGTGCTTTTCTGTTTCTAATATCATACAAGGTTCTCCCAAAAAGACTGATATATTATACATGACATATGTATGATGAAGTTGCTGCAAAATTCATATTTTCAGTTTTTATGCTCTTTCTGCAGAAAGACTTAATTCTGTTTGAGCTCTTTAGGTGTATAGACCAAAATTGTCTCATCATTGACATAACTGTGAGTGAAACTGGTTGTAGTACTATTGAAATTGGTTCTAGAGTTGAAATGGTTTTATGTTGTTTTCCATTATGTTCGGTGTTGGTTTCTATTTTTATATATATATATATATAATCACTGTTACCTTAAATGATCTAGGTATCGATAAAAAATGAGGTGAAGAAATTGAACTATAACTTCTGCAAGGCCAGAAAAAAATTATATTGTCAAAGACTATATTTATTACTACCACTTTCTTCCCCTGCTTTTTCTTTTCTGTTGTTATGGCCAGTGGTTTCAATTAATTTTGAATGTGTATGACTGAACTTATTATTCATGAAACTTATTTTGTTAGCACTAAATCCATGTCAAAGTTAATTATTAGAATTTCTGTAAATGATTTAGACTAGTGGAGAGGAATGCTTAGAGTTTACAACTGAAACATTGACTGGGATATATATACAATCACCAGCACTTTTAATAAGTTGTTTTTCACTGACTATGGAATATTTAAGGAGATTGTTCACCCAAAACTGAGAGCTCTGTCATTGATTACTCATCTCCATTCTTCAAAACTGTATGACTTTCTTTAATAAACATAAAAGAGGGGACATTAGGCGCAATTTAAATAATGCTGATAACTAAACAGTTTTTTCTTCTTCCCCGCTGTACTGTGGAAGTCTAGTCAACTGTTTGTTTCTTAACATGCTTCAATATATATATATTTTTTGTGTTCAACAGAAAAAAAGAAACTCAGGTTCAGTAAATGAAGACAGCATTTTCATTTTTGCTTGATTTATTGCTCCGTCTCCATTCGTTTTTACTTTTACATCATCTTTTTGTGAAAGTGAATGATGATTGAGGCTATCATACTGACAAATCTTCTTTTGTGCTCCAAAAAGCCAAATGAGTTTGACAGAACATGGACTGAATGCCAGAATTTTCTTTTTTTTGTCAACGATCCCTGTAAAATACTGTACTGTATTACTAAATATGTGACCCACTGTAAAATTTGCAAATGTCTTTATATTTGTACTCTTCATTAAGCGTCCATCTTAATTTGTGTCATATAATGGGGAGAGAAGTTTGAGGAGAGGGTAAAGCTGCAGTGTGACTTTGATCTTTGTAAATACTTGTAAACTGTTCCAAGGAACGTTTTTATCAACATTCCCAATCTCTACGTAAAAAAAAGAATAGATAACTTGTATACAAATAAATGAAAGGAAATCAGACCCATTTGTGTTAAGGATTTCCCTTATACAGTTTGCACATGTAATACTGAAAACGCGTTTCATTTTTGTCCTAAGTCGCTACCCTTAAACAGTGGGCGTGGCTTCATTTTGTAGTTCTTTCCGACTGCAGGCTCGGGTCCTTCAGATGTGAACGGGGAGAACAAGCTCTCTAATAATATCATTGTACATATATCACAGTTTGCTTACGATAACTTAACGTTCGTCCGGTTAAGTAACAGATTTGCACATCTTTTGTGTCATTTTATTTAATTTTAATGATGTAGAAAAATGACAGCTCCCTGTATTGAGATATGAGTTTGTGAACTACGAATTATATGCCAGCTATCCATGCAAGACACAATAAATGTTATATTTTGCTATGTTTATATTTGTATATTTTAATATGCTCGCCAACAGAACATCAGCACATGTCTTGGTCTCGTGGGTCTTTTCATCATAGCTAGGAGCATTAGACTGGTAAAAAGCAACACATGCTTGATGACATGCTTTTATTTCTCTGTAAGTTTGAGGAAAGTGTTAATGCTAATGCCTTCGTTTTTATATTGGGGCGTGGCTACCATTTTAACAATGTTTTTTTTTTTAGAGCTATTATTACCACCCGTTCAGTCGTTTTGACACACACGCACAATATATATATTAATATATAATTTTCTTTCTACATGTATGTGTGTATATTTATATAGACATAATAAATATAGCTACACAGTAGCCTACACACACATGTGAACAAAAACTTTTATTTTGGATGCGATTGATCGTTTGACAGCACTGGTTGTATTAAACAATATGTTATTATTATATTAATATTTTAGTTTTACCAACAAATTCAAATTAACATTTCAAATCCTATTCATAATCATATGCAGTTTCGAGTTGTGATTACATGATGATGCATTGTGCAGTGGAATCACAATGTCATTTAGCAACTTTTAGCAATAATTTGTCCTGCCTTTAGCAACTTCCCCTGAAAATTAGTTGGCAACACTGCACACGCCAGCTAGCCACGGTATATTACAGTTTTTTTCTTGCTGTTTGCAGAGCATTGTGCTCTCACAGACACTTGTTTTCTGTCTCAGGGAAACTGATTTATTGCTATCTGTCAGGTAATTGTGACATGTTATGCTTGATATTTTAATGGGAAAACATGCTTTCTTCCAATATGACGATGCAGTTATGGCATTCACCAGCAGAGGTTCCTACTGCCCTGGAACTATGTTAATGTTTTTATTTTTTCGTCTTAAAATTTTCCTGTCTTTGTTTTGCAGATTACAAAATTTGGCTCTGCAGCTGATATTCCAGCACGATTCATTGAGGGAAACATCAGTATCAGAAGAAGGCTAAAAAATATTACCGAAAAGGGGCTTGAAGTGGGACACATTCTAATTTATGTCCCTTTGCTCAGTCGCCCGCTTACTAAACGTAAGGAACCACTTGCCCCCCTTTTAAATGTTCTTTCAGTAGGCCTGCACATTTATTTCACAGCTGTCTCCGGGACCACAGTCTTCATCTCAACAGCTGCTCTCAATTATGACTCTTCTCTTAGACAGCAATTTTATCAGTTTTCATAATTGTGCATCTCTGCAACGGTTTGAGTTAAAAATCTTTGTTTGTGTTCTACTGAAGAAACAAAGTCACCTTCATCTCGGATCCCCTGGGGGTGAGCAGATAAACATCAAATTTTCATTTTTGGGTGAACTACCCTTTAAGTCAACGAAGCACATGGGATTTATCTCTCTTGTCATTCTACGGTTACACTCCAGACCCAGAAAAACCTCAAATTGTTTAAGAACTATGTCAAATTGCCACCGAGTTGTTAACATTTGCACATCTACAAGATGCCGTTTTAATATTTTTAAATGGATCGCTGTAAATCAGTTTGTGGAAAGAGACAGTCAGAATAATTCTATTATAGACCCGCCATGTCTTCAAAATGCGATCTAAATGTGCGATACCAGTCACATATCAACTCCCTGAAGAATAGCCAAGACGATTATATCTGTTAATGTCACTGTGATTCACAGATGGCCTCTTATTAAGCTTGACCTCTTGGTGCTTGTACCATATGGACGTATCTAGCTTTCTCCAGTACACCACCGAGACTAACACTCTTCAGGATAGCATGACCTTATTGGTCTCGTTTACATAATGGTCCTCCCAGACCACAGAAAATGATCCTTTCTTTAAATCCTTTAGATGTCTCTCTGCTTTAAACTGGCTCCGTTAACTGTTTTGCCATCGTAAAAGCCCTTTGAAATAGAGTCCCGTTGATCTAGCGTTTAAAAGGGTTGTTGGCTAGAGATGAGAACTCACACCGGCTTCTGCGGGTCAGCCCGTGACCCTTCTGGATGTGCGTCTGGCTGGAGTGGAGCTGACCGCAGAAGGGCAGGACTGGATTGGTCAACAGCTGAGACGGTGTGGCTCCGACTGATCGCCCGACAGAGCGAGACCCTCCACTGCCTGGTGTCGGTTAACAGGGTAGGTGCGATATACCAGATTAGCACAGGGTCAGATGCCACTGTGAAAGTTGTTTTCTTGACAAATTAGAGCCTTTGATAGGAAGAAAGACACTTTAGAGCAGTGGTTTTCAGCCTTTCTGGCTGCAAGACCCAATTTTTCTCAACAGTTTTCAAAAAAGACCTTGTTTATTTACTTATACTCAAACATTTTTCCTTATTATTTTCAAGCTAGGCATAACATATAAAGAAGTATATTTATTATAAAAATGGCCACAGAGTTATGAGATTGTATTAATGTGTATGACTTTTCCAGATGTAAAAATGTTTACACTTGTAAAATTATTGCCTATCTATCTATCTATCTATCTATCTTGTTTTTTAGTAAGCCTGAGCTGTTCAAAGACAAAAAAAGTTGGGATCCAGTTGAATGGAGTTGAAATAAGAAATATCTTGATTTGTTTAGCTTGTATTTAATGCTTTAATTATTATAAAGGATTTTGAGTTTTGAGGCCCTCTAGTGAGTCCTGGCCCTTGGTTGAGAACCACCACTTTAGATCTAATATCATACAATTTAACACAGAACATTATCATGAAAAGCTGGAAATATCAGGGGATCTCAAATGTGTTGTTTCTAAGCCTAGAAAAGTCTTAAGAGTATTAATTACAGTGAGAAAATCTACTTGGTACTATACCCATTTTTTATACTTTGCATTTCTGTATGCAGTTTCTACAAAATGATTTTTAAAACATATTGATCACAAGCAACTGGAAACATGAATACAAATGATTACATTTTAAATCAAAATTATTAAATAATAAATATTAGAATTTTTTATGTTATAAGTCAAATTTTTTGCTGAAAAAAAAAAAAAAAAAAAGAAACCCATTGGTCTTCTTTCTAGGGCTCATTCTTTAACAGCTGTGTGAATGAGGAACTTTTGAGACATGGATTGGCTAGGACTTCTCCTTCTGTGGGTCTAGACTCTCACTCTGGGATCTCCTGGCATCTCTGTAAGCACTTTCTGAGGGCCGAGAGCAGAGCAGAGAAAAAAGGGAAAGGCCTGTGGAAGGAAGAGAGTCGCTGGGAGAGAGCTGCTAATACCTTGAGGAACAATATGACATTCATCTCAGTGAAAAAAAAAAAAAAAAAAAACTCTTCAAATGGATGTCAGGGGCTAAAGAGAAGTGAAATATGTGCAGAGTTGTTTTGTTTGAAGTATTTATTCTAAATGCGCTATATTTCTGATCTCAGATCTGATTGCCAAGGAGGATGTTAGCAGAAATTAAACTTGAAATTATTGAAATTTCCATGTGTTTTTATGCTCATTGCTTTGACCTGTCTCTTCACACATGTCCTTATTTACACAACACGAAGATGGACATTCTTATCACGTTGCATTTTTGTGTAATCCATCACATTATTCATGCTGTCCTACACCTGTAGCGTTTGACACCACCGTCATATTCCTGACAACTGGAAAGCCTTTGTATTCTTCCCTCCTCCCATAAATCCACATCCCACAGACCTCTCGGGGGAGTGCTTTGTCACGATGACATGGCAGTGGGGGTCTACCGATGCCCCTATGGATAGAATGAGAAGGAGGGATCCCCATTACTATAGAAACATCACAGTCAGAAGACAAAGTGCATCGGGGGTGCCACCTTCTCAGGGTCCCAAAGGGCGTAGTACTTTGGAGATCGGGAAAAGAGGCTAGAAGAAGGTGCTTGAATGGAAGCTGAAAAAGATGAAGATAAAGGTTCAAAAGACAAGTAATATGCAGAAGTATTATCAGAAGACAGTTGTACAGCTGAATTGTACTTGTTTCATTGACAGTGACTAAATAAACATTTGAAATGTCAACAATGTTTTTGTGAAAGTGAATATGTCAGCATATGTTGCATGTACCAACTACAAAAATATGGCATCTCAACATAAGTCATTCTTGATTATTGTCTCAAAATTATACCTGATGGGTTTAATTCTCTGTAAAAGAACAAACAAATCGCAACTGGGAGAGAATATGTAATCTCAGACTTGGTAGACTCTAAAAAGAGGTTTAACTAACATTTAATGGGCCTCCCAGTGATCTGCTCAACAGATAGAGTGGGGGTCCTCTGGTAGAGGTTTTGTTTTCGCATCAGTTCTCAATGGCAGTAGTCTATCTACTCTTAATGGGCAGAAGGGGGAGGAAATGACTGGGGAAGGGGCCTGCCCCCTCCTTTCAGTCTTTATTGTGCAAATGTCCCTTGCGACTATGGCAGAGATGCTGGACTCTTATTGGACAGACGGTTTTGAATTGTAAAGGTGCATTCGGTACGAGACCAGCAGACTCTGAACCCAGACTCAGTACACTGGCGGTTACACAGAGAGACCTGTGAACACTGTGGAACGAGTGAGAGATATTAAATATGCCCTTTGTTTTCATGCGGGAGAGGGAACAGAATTCCTCTCTTCTCATTTGATCAAATTCTAAGCCTGGAATGTTAAGCTCCCCAACCCAAACATTTTAGGTTTTGTGATAGCACGCTGAAATTCAAATGTAGCCTATTTAAATATAACATCTATGAATAGAATAACAAACAGGATAAAATAAAATAGTATTTTATATCATAGTTTCTCTTATTATATAATTTGGTCAAAAAAATAGAGCCAATGTTTTCTAACAAGCAATACGTTTTATTTTATTTTTATACTATTTTATTTTATCAATAATACCTAATATAAGGATTGATAACACTTTATTTTATAGTTCAATTCTTGCTATTAACAAGCCATTAACAACGACTCAACAAACTCCTAATTTGCTGCTTATTAATAGTTAGTAAAGGAAGGTGTTATACAGTTTAGGTATTGGTTAGGATTAGGGATGTAGAATATGGTCTTTATAAGTACTAATAAACAGTCAATTGATAATAAGCAACTAGTTAATAGTGAGAATCGGTCCCTATACTAAAGTGAATAAAGGGTTAACATCTTTTTAAATAAATAAAGTCCACGTGTAAGTTCTTAGGGTTTGAGTTTTGTTGAAACATGCCTTTAAAATACTGCAGGAACCGATTAATACTACTGGCAAATTGAAACGACAATGCCTCGTTATCATTTCTCGCGTGATGATATTTGTTGTTCCTGCGTATGGTCGCGCATTCTCAGTCCGTTCCTGAAAGTCCTCACCTGTTTTTCCGACTGCTCCCCTCAAATCCGTTCAGTCACCAGTCCGGAGCTTTTGAATGAAAGCGGAGACTTTTAGTTACACTGTACATGGGGAGAAGAACCCTGCAGACGCGTGTGTAGAGGAAAAAAAGTACACAATGTTCAATGAAAAGAGTCGAGGCTGACTTTGTAACCAAAGCGGAATTATAAGCAAACTCTTGAGTGAGAAACTGAAGTAAGTGATTTGTCTAAACTCTTTTTTGAGAGCAGGTGCACGTTTGAACGGTACCATGCGAAACAGTTTAACTTTTTCCTCTTTTATTTCCTTTCTGTTTTACTGTTATGAACTGTCTATATATTGTAAAGTTTCAGTGAACGATTATATATATATATATATATATATATATATATATATATATATATATATATATATATATATACATATATACATATATATATATATATATATATATATATATATATGTATATGTATATATATATATATATATATATATATATATATATATATATATATATATACAGTATATATACACACACACATACACACACACACACACACACACATAGCGTTGTGCAATGTTAAAATCCTGTAGGAATAACTTTAAACAGTGCATTTAGGCTTATTATTTACTTACTCATCTTGGTGTACAGTTTGGCAGATGGTTGAATTGAAATGACGTTATAAATGCATTACATATCCAGAGTGTTGCATAAAAAAAAAAATAAAAAAAATAAATAAAAAAAAACTCAGGTGGTCTTCAATTCCAGTGGAGGGGATTTACAGTATCCAGGGGGCATTTGTTCAAATCCTGACTCATGTGCAGAGGTGACTGCTCTATGTTATATGTAATATTCAGAGGGTAAGTAAGTCAAAACTTGTTGAAACACTTGTTGACGGAGCGTTCTGACTTTGCAGGCTGGTAAATTTATCTGGGTGTGTGCTGTTCCCTGAAGCCTTGAAACAATCACTGTTGCTCATGTTCAACATTTCTCCAAATCCCGTATATTGTTTACAGACTTTAACCAGACAAATATGGACCTAGAATTATTGTGTGCCGTCTTTGTCTCTAAATCTGCCAAAAGGGTGCTCAATAAAAAAGATGACACTCTTGAGGGTCCACCCATAACTGATTAATCTCTTTGAAATCCCTTTTTTTAAAAGTATTATAATAAATTGATACACTGACGTTATTTTTGCTGAATGATTAAGTGACCTGTATTTGGCTACACAAAAGACACCCCATACAGATTATCACATTATGGTGAAGTACATGTCAGACACACACTTGAGAAAATGTTAGGTTCTGCAGCCAAGACAGTCTTGTATTTGTCACTGCAAAAGAGCTTCTGTTCAAAGTGGATGCATATTTCTGTGCATTGGAACGTGTGGGGTAAAATGACTCCAGTGTTTTCCAAGCACAGCGTATCATTTTGCTCCCCTGCTCGGGTGGAGCGTGGAGCGGCAAACAAGCTTCTGTTTGGAAGCGGAGACCCGATTAATTATTCAGCTTTCATTCTCCGAGAACAGAAGACAAGACATGTTAACTGTCTTCTTTGTGTTCTCAGTGTGCCTTCAGTGAAGTTAGTCCTCTGCGGCCTTGAAACAGATCCCAGGGTCTGTCACTAGTCCTGGGTCATAGTAAATGTGCCTGCCACTCCTCCTGTATCAGTCCAAGCCAAGAATGTTTCAGACTTTTAGTGCATTCATTCAGTTCACTTTAAACCTTTTTGGATTCCTTGTCGATCTGTTTGTCACTTGAGTGTTTCATTTTCAGCCTAGCAGAACAGTCAGAATTCGTCAGGGCCACTTTAATGCAGGCACTTCCTAGTAGCAATCATTAAGGTGCTTTCGTTCAGTGTTTGAATAACCATAAATAATGACATGTTCTTGCAGAACTTGCATTGTGCAACTTCAGAGAACTCCACCTTGTGCCACCTGACCATCGCAAGGTCATACTGAAACACTCGAAATGGCAGGAACTTTCAGTCATGAAATGTAGTAGAGCAGTTATTTATTTTAAGTTTAATATTTCCCATAATTGACTATTGTAAATGTTTTGATAATGTAAGAATAAGTAAATGAATGACACATAATATAGATTAATATAGCACAGCACTGATTAATTTTCTAGTGCCTAAAGTTTTCTGTTGCATTTTATCATGTTTAATATACTTTTTGGAAATGAGCATTTCTTTCAGACTTTAAAGGTACAGATTGCACATAATGAGTCTCTCTCTCTCTCTCTCTCTCTCTCTCTCTCTTTCTCTCTCTCTCTATGTATCAAATCTCATTGGTCCATCAGCTATGTTTACCCCTTCTTTTTCTAACAGCGATGCATGTAGTAAATAGCCTGTGTATTGTTCTCCAAAAGTTTGGTAATCATTCATAACAAAGCTCTCTATTCTAAGTAATGTATAACTAACTTGTTTTTAAAGAGTGATCATATCCTTCTAGGAGACTTGTTATACAGTAAACATTCTGGAAATCCAATGCATAATAGATGGTGTGGTGGGAGGAAAGGGCAAGTGGTTCCATGGGGCGAGCGAGTGGGCACTGAAAACAAAAGCTTGAAGAGATCGATAGCAAATATTGTTATGCTCTCATAGATGACAGATTCTGGGAATAAAACGACAGCATTGTCTCTTAGAAATATGTTTGAGAGTGAGACAGACTTTCAGACACAGATGATGATGCAGAAACACGAGTCAGCAGTTCGGCTGGATTGATATGTATTCTTCTTGACAGGGAGAGTGAGAGAGGCCGTCCACTTTTCTGCAGGATATGGGAGGGCTCTGAAGAGGGGGCTTGTTGGGGGAAAGTGTCCTGCTTTACAGTCCGAGGGGGTGTGGGGTCACAGGGTTAGACCCCACCCCCACAGTAGAACCTATTTTAAGTGCTGTCACCCCGATCCCCTGTGCTCAAACTCTCTCATATGCATTTATTATTAATTTAGGCAAATGTGCAGCGACGATTTGCCTACCAATCTGATCTACCCCCAGATATGGTTAATGCATCTGAATAACAAAAGGCAGCAACACAGCGATTTGCCAAACATCCAGCTATTTAATTGTCAGTGTGAATGCGCATAAAACCTTTCGTGATCTGTATTGATTTTCTACACAGAAATATGACCACTGTCTATCAAACTCCCCCTCAGTGAGCCTTGTTACTGAAATGAGCCCATCTTTGATTTGCTTCTGCAACGGAAGCTAGAGACGCAGGCCTTACATAATCCAGGAAGGTTGTATTTTAGACTTCCTAATAATGGGACGCCACTGAACCAGATTGTGTTCCTCAGGGGCAGATGGGACTTTCTTATGACTGTACAAACAGCATGGTTTATTGAAAAGCCAAGCGCTCACATTACCACGCTCTGACACTATAATCATTCTCAATTTGCTCCCCCTGTGTGGATAATGCCTGCTGAAAGGGGCTGCTAGCCTCTTATCCCATAGCTGATGTGCCTCATAGTCACAGGAATACATTTCTCAAGCCCACGTGACGGCTTTTGATTACCCTCACATTTATATTCCAGCTATCCTGACAGGAAGCGACAAATCACGAGATGAGAGAAACCAGGAGAGCTGAATGGAGCGAGGGGTTTGAAACAGGTCTCATGGATCGCATTTACAGCATGTTTTAGAGTCTTAGAGATCCGCGTTTTTGTTGATTTGTCGAGAATCTAGGTTCACATACACATCAGGGATGCTCTGAATATGACACTGTCCCCGATTATGACCTTTCTCTTTGAAATACCTCCCATGCAGTCGCTTCCTGAACTGTTTGTACAGTATTGTAAGTTTTAAAGTAACTGTTTTTCATTTGCATCTCTGTTCTTTTTGGGGTTTTTCTCCAGCAGCACCTGTTGCGTGTCTGTCTGCTGGGGATTTATGGGAACATCCTGAGGGAGAAAGTTCCGGAAAAGGCGAGACCCCCGTCGGCTTCTGCTTCAGTGTCTGATTTCAGCTTGTTTCAGGAAATTAGTGCAGACTGAGGCCATAGGGTCAAAGGCATAGACTTTGTGGGGGGCTCTTGTTAGAGTGAATAGTTTCTGTTACGATCCAGCAACACATGCTCTTCATTCCACCAATTATGGGTAGCAAACTGCATATTGTATTAGTTTTTATCTATGGAAGTGCCGCAAGTTTTAGAATGTAATATATATCTATTTTTTAGGTTTTAAAAATAAGTCTCTTCTGCTTGCTTCAGAAAATAATGTCATTTCTGATTTGCTGCTCTAGAAACATTTATTATTATTATTATTATTATTATCAGTGTTTCAAAAGTTTTTCACTTATTTCAAAAGAAATTAATGCTTTTATGCCTTTATTCAGCAAATATGCATACAATTAAGACTTTATAATGTAATGTAATAAACACACACTTTTGTGAAAAGTTGGGGACATCCCATAGCGTAATGGTTTTTATACTTTACAAACTGTATATCCTATAGCCCTACACCAACCCTACACCTAACCCTAACCCTCACAGGAAAATTAAACTCTTTAACTAAAAAAAACTCAGTCTGTATGATTTATAAGTGTTTTGAAAAATGTGGACATGGGTTATGTCTTCATAAGTCACCCTCTCCTTGTAATACCTGTGTCATACCCATGTCATTATACAGAGTTGTGTCCTGATATGTCACAAAAACAAGAGCAATCACACAAACACACACACACACACACACACACACACACACACACACACACATTATTAGAATGTTCGCATATACTGTGTATGGTGTGGATTATTTATTTTCTTGACAATCGTTTACATTTTTTTCACATTTTCAAAATATTTCATAATATAATAAAATATAATAAATTAACTAATTTAATTATTTTCATTTATTTCTTTCTCTGTTTGTTTGTTTGAAATAACAAGCAATTTTTTTATTAGATTTTTATGGGATTTCCATTTAATCGTATAGCGATAGTATTGAGCATTACAGTTACAATTTTATTTTATTTTATTTTATTTTATTTTATTTTATTTTATTTTGAGTCATCTTTTCCCCTTAAAAATGTATCTGGTTTAATGCAGAAGACCACTTGTGGTTACATTTCCTAGGTGAGAAGTTCCTCACTGTTTTGAAAGTAATTACAAATCTTTCAGTTCAAGTAATTGTAGAAAATGTGTGAATATTAAAGAGGTGATATTGCACGTCGTAATTTACACCTATGGAAAGATCTCAACATATCATTTCACATCTATGTATTCTGAACTTATAATGGACATGGATGTGTAATGAACTCTCTCAAGGCACTCTCAAGCCCTCAGGCTTCCCAAAACACATACACACTCCTTTTCATTCCCTGCTTATTTGTCCCTCTCATCTCTTTCTCCACAATCTCTTTTGTAATCCCATCAGTACAGTCAGTGTTGTAACTGTAGGTCTGCACCTGTCATTTCCAATCAGAGCGCTGTCTGATGAGATGTGAGACTGACATCAACCTCTAGCTGTCACAGCACATGGGTCAAAACCTTTACCATTTGAATATGTCTTCATGTATGCAAAATGCATATTTTAATTTATTGCTGGAAACTGTTTGATAAGCTCTACTGTATATTTAACAACTGAAATGAAACATCTTTTTTTTTCTCCATTACAGATATTCCACTCTCCATCCTTCCTGGATCCCATCATGAGCTACAGGAAGATGGACAAGCATGGAAGCCCACAGTATTTCCGCCATTTTCTTGCTGACAACAGTATCTTCCATGGTAGGCTTATGTCCGTATGATGGATATATCATAGTGTGCTGTTGTTATACAGAACATTTTTGCGCTTCTCCAAATCTCAGGAAATGTGAAGAGTGGTTTTTGATTACTTGACCATCAGACGCATTTGGGACTGGTATACACAAGGTGGTGCTGTATCTCACAGCATGATGATATTAAAGCACTGGTGCTGGATTGTTTGGGGATTGCCATCTTTGGTACTGAAAGGAAAGGAAATCAGTCCTTCTTGACTTGATGCCTTTTGTTTAAATGGGACTGAGTCCCCAAGGCCACATCGCTGAGCACAAAACTGACAGCTTGATATACATATATATATATGCTGATTTGGTGGCCAAGTAATATTTCTTATCAATATTTAAAACATTTGTGCAGTGTAATATTTTGTGAAAAGTCTTTTTTGTTTTAAGATTGAATAGAAAGTAAAGAAATAAACAAATATATATATATGTATTTGTGATCGCTATAAAATAGTTCTTAAAAATATTTTTTCAGTCACAAACAACTGGAAAATATTTGATTTATTTAATGTAATTTAAAAATAACACTTGAAACAAATTTTGTGTTTACATTGTTTTACCTTTTCACCTTTTTAGCTATAATCTCTATGTATAAGTACAATCAGCATTTAATCTGCATTAACGCTTTTAATGTAAATTAATGCTTAATTAGACCTACTGTACCCATATTCCAGTGGGATATACTGACATGAACCGGAGGCACTTGTGTGTTGGTATGCTGGTGTCGGTGTGTTTGCTCCTCTGAGAGAGAGTGATTGTTGTCTAGTGGCTGGGCAGTTGATGCACGATGTCCATCATCCCTGTGGGCTGCAGCCCGCCTCTGTCTGAAGGAGGTGTTTTGTCTGGCTCTCTTTGCGTGGCATGCTGGGCTGCACTGCTGCAGTAATTTACCCCCATTCATTCTTTAAACGTTTTCACTCCTCCCGCAGCCAGAGATGGATCAACCTGCGTGGAAAATGACAAAAGCCAGTGTGTTTGCTTCGATTCCACAGGTCCCTTATTCTATTGCATAGGTTTCCAGTTTCTTAGACACATTTTCTTGCCACACATAGAACCGGGAAGCCTATCATTATACTAACCTAACAAAATCCTCAGACAATATTGATTGGTCTAGCTTCATTCCAAACTACTGTACAGCTTTGGGAACATCTACTTCACTCTACATCCATCGGGATTTATTCTTTTTTTCAGCAACAATGTCCCATTTAACATTTAGCACTCTGCGGGGCACTAAAACACACACACACAAACACACAGTCTGGAACAAATTCTGCTTATTTATGTGCTGTGAATATGAAACCCTCAAAGGAATCAACGACAAGATCCAGACTTGCTTATATTTATGAGGCTTTATTTCCGTCTGTCACTGATGCTTGTGTGATGGATGAGTGTGACGGAGACTTCACAGTGAAGTACTCGCCAATTGAATCACTGAGTGAGCATATTTAACTTGGTACATCACACTGAGCATATTTAACAGCCATTTTAGTCCGAATAGAGGTGATTTCAACATCTGTCAGATATTGCGACAAATTTAATAACTGTGAAAAGGAGTAGTTCAACCAAAAACATTCTGTCATTTTTTTTTGTTTTTACGTTTTATATCTGCATTTATACATTATTTATTCATATTGTTCAAAAGTTCTTTGATTTTCTTTAGTGGAACACATAATAAGAGATTTTGCAGAATGTTCATGCTGCTCGTTTCCGTTCAGCAAATTTATGATTGTGGATGCTTACAAATAATGGACTAAATAAAATTTGTACGTATATTAAAATAGAAAACAGAATGGCTTTAAAAGACTTTTAGATTTTCAAATTGACTAATTTTATTGTGATTTTCTTTTCAGTTTTGAGGCTTGAAATTTTGCATTCTTCAGTTGTATGGTAATGAGCAGTTTTAACAACCTAGAAATAATCTTTTGGATTCCCGCATAAGAAACGGTAGTTTATTTTATCTCACACAGCAGAAGTGTGGGGTCAGGGGTTCCTAGGGAAAGCAAGAGCTGATGAAATGTAAATGCGTAGCATGAAAGCAGTGTAAGTCACTTTGGATAAATGTGTCTGTCAAAAGCATAAATATAAATGTAGAGAATAGGTCATACAGGTTTGGAACGGCCTTGGAGAGTAAATAATGACAGGATATTTTTGAACTTTGCACTGAAGCATTGAAAACAAATGTTTATTTACATTTTTTGAAAATTTGTGATAAATGTGTAATGAAGGCCATTACGTGCCTGCTAAAAATCTGTTTACAAATTTCTCACATCATATTTCCTCTCACTGTCCGCAGTCCAACACTCCAGCACACAGATCAATGAGAAATACATTATGACAATTTCATCTTTTAGAAACCTTCCACTAATGGATCTCAACCATGTATCCATGCGCATTCATCTGTAAAGAAATAAAGTTTATTTATCACAGAAGTGAACTAAATCAGATGGTGTGTTAATCGGTTAATTCTCAAATACCTGTGAAATAGGGGTGATTTCAGGTAAACTGGGACGTTTTATACATCAGTGTCAAAAAGTGAGCTAGTTTACCTGAACTCTCCCTAACAAAACAATAGTTGCTGCTAGACAACTATGATGCTTCTCTGAATTACATTTTGCAATAACAACAAATACTGGCCGAAGTTAACGCCAAAACGAAAAAAAAGTCTGTCATATATTCACCCTCGTGTTTCTTTCCAAGCGTCTATGACTTTATTTATTCTGTGTAGATGAGATACTACTGTATAAGACACCACTCTTTCTCACTGTTTGGAAAAAGACGCGATAGAAGCGAACGTTTCTGCATAACATCGAAAGTCCTTCAGGTTTGTTATGACATGAGGGAATTACAGGATTTTCCCGGGGGTGGGGGTGGACGACGACTATCCCTTAAACGAAAGCACCTCAGGTGACCTATGACTCCTCAAGTAATTTGCTCCTTGTTTGATTTAAAAGACAGACTCACTAAGGAAACTAATAGTTGGACTACGTTCCACTGATCTCTTAATCGCTTTCATAACATCCACATAACCTCTCGTGTCCCCTCCTTCCTCCTGCTCGCGAATATGTGCAGAAAGATGCCTCGTGCAGAGATCAGTCACTGAGAATGAGGCGAAACCAGCGCGAGTGAGAGAAGAGGAGCGCGCGCGCCTCACTGAGCGGAGACTGGAGAGCTCCTTTCCGCGCGCATTGATTACACGAATCAAATGGATTTCTTAAAATGATTCATCTAGAATTTATAGCCAGCATTTATTTATTAAAATGTAACCGCATATAAATTCCTGAGGAAGGGTGTCCTATTACAGATAGCCTATATTTAATGGAAGAGTGCAAAGGCACCTGCATTCCGAAGCGCGCGTTTTGTTTTCTGATCGTCGTACCGACAGGCATTCGGTCTTGATGCGGTGTTTACCTGTTATCAACTATAATGGCAGAGCTGGAAGTTTTGAAAAATATCGCTTTTGAGAAGGGTGAGTCATGCATTACGTTGCTATGATATCAATCACATAACTGTTCTTTTTATATTATTGTTTATTCTCATGATTAGGCATGTTATTCAGGCTAACCAATTAGACACTAGATATGAGGCATTTTAATGTAAGTGATGTTGGCAGTGTGTCTTTTGCGGTTTGTATACACATGGCTTTAAATGCTGTGCTCTCTGAGAGGAGCTGTCCAGGGTACTACATAGGAATGCTGTTGTACTCTGTGGACTGTGGGAGGGGGTGAGAGATGCCGCTCCAAAACACGAATCTACAGGCTGTGGCTAATTGAATGTTTGCCATCTATTTAGTTCTCAAGCTGTGAAACTTAATGTTCTGATTTTATAATTGAGGATCTGATTTGTGATACCAATTACATTAAAACCATTACGGTTCATTATGAAGAGCATTTCCATCGGTATTTTGGAGCTATAAAATAGATGGGATTTTAACTCCAGCCTTAAAGCCTTGATTTATTAGGACAGGGTTAGTTTTTGGTGCCATCTGTGTCGTGATCTGCTGTTAGAATGGGATTCCGGGGGTGATTCTGAAATGACTGAACACACGTGGTGCTCACAAAAAGTAAGGTCATGGGTTTGATTCCCAGGGAATGCATTAACATCAGATTAATGCTGATTAAAAGTCACTTTGGATAAAAGTGTCTCCTAAATGCATGAATGTATATGTTGAAAACCTTGTGATGGTACTCGTGGTATGCATATGTGCTAGTAACCAAAGCAAACACTGTGAAACAATTATACAGATGTACATTTAAGATGTAGTTCAAGGTTCAAAACCAAGCATTTTGTTTGCATATAGTGTATTTATGTCAGAAACATAGAAGAGTGAAATGAGATCAAACACGTGTCTGAGAGAGGAGTGCAGTGCTTTAGTGGTGCTCCAGGTGAAAATATCCCCTCTGCCTCTGACTACAGGGAAATTATGCTAAATGTAATTGAACTAAAAAGGTGTTTATGAGTGTGTGTGAGCCGTGATGATAACCAGGGTCTCCTAGGGTCATTCCTTTTGTGCTTTCTGCAGTTCTTTTATGTTTCTTTTAAGTATCTCTTGTGTTTTTCTTCTCATACTTGTAGAGACTTTGATAAAGGATTTAAATTGTCAGTAGATATTTTGGGTGCAATTTTTTATAATAGTGCCATTTATCAGTAGTTACATATTAAATATAAAAAAAACTAAAAGTGTAAATAGCAATAAATTAATCCCTGCACCACAATGGAATGACCTTGCTGTTTTGCTTTATTATGTCAACAGGTTGCTCCTGTTTTGTAAGTTTATGTTTGTTTTTGACTGCAGTGACTGTTTGGTACTCCTCTGCAAAGAGAAAATAGGTCTTTTTACTAGAAAAAAGAGATGATGATTCACTGCAGTATTCCCTTTATTTACAGACCTCACCCACATTCACCCCTCCCTTTTATTTCCTTTCATTTTAGTTGATTTGATTTCCTTTCCTTTTTTACTTTCTCCCTTGTGCACTGACTGTCGTTACTCCATTCTGTCTGTGTAGATGTTTTGTCTCAGTGTCTGTGAATTGAACTTTATTAATTATAAGAGACAAGCTTAATCGTCCATTAACTTGGTGTAATGAGGTAAATGTAAGAGGTGGTTTTGGGGATGTACAGTGGCCCCCATTGCTGTCTTAAGGAATCCCTCGAGAGTTGTGAGCTCAAGAGAATGGACATGACTTTTCATGTATATCCACTCTGTAGAAGCTAATAGGCTTTGGTTGAACAACAAGCACCATTAGAGCCAAGCTGGAGGCAAATTTCCATTCAATGTGTCTCCATGGCCATTCTTACTGAAGTGGAGAAGATTAGACAGTTCACAGGGGTACTCATTTCTGTTCTGTGAGATACCCGTATCAGCTCTGCAGCACCCTTGTGCTGGGTAAATGGCAAAGGGGAGGGGCTTCCCCAATTGGCCCAATACCGTACTGAACATCTCCCCAAACGCCAGCCTGCTTTACAGTGCTTCTTTGATGTCAATACTAGGAACACACGGAGGGAACGCTGTCAGAGCAGCAGTCATGAATATATTAAGATACCGCAGTTATTTTTGCTCTGATGGATTGTGGGGGCTCAGTGGGGGTTCTTGTTGAACGTGTGGTGGTGCAGTGTGAGTGAAGGCAGTTATATCATCATTGTTACTAATTAAGATAGGGAAGATGTGGTAAGTGGTTATTTCCTCTTTTTGGATCCACCATTTGGTGCGTGGATATTGGGGACCTGCCGTTCTCTCAAGAGAGTTCTGGAAGGAACCAGTTTTGAATGGTGTCCACCAGGGTTCTATCATTGGTCTTTAATTACTTCCTATATTTTCCCTCGATAACCACAAGACATACCTCCAGCTTTTTTGAATACCCAAGTTTTTCAAATTAATAATAGAAGCAGATGAAAAATAATCCATCTTGTATGTGATATTTGGCAGTGCAGACTTGCATAGAGGACACTGCTGTTAAATGGATAGTTCAGCCAAAAAAGTTCTGTCATCGTTTACTTAATCTTCTAAACAAATTTGGCTTTTCTTATTCCATATAATTGAAAAAAATTGAGTTTTTGAAGAATGTACTGTTCACTCTTTCAATATAATGAAAGCGAATAAGGACTGAAATGACTCTAAGCTCCAAAACCATTAAAAGTACTACAAAAGTACCATAAAAATGGTCCATGCGTTTATTTGACACCACATTATATATCTTATGAAGCCATTCAATAGCTTTGTGTGACAAACAGGACAAAACCTATGTCATTATTCATTAAAACGACTTTTCTTAAGTACATTGCTTGGCATGTTCATAAGTCATTTCAAGTTATTATTTTTCAATGAACAACATTTACAAATTCAAAAGATGAAATATAGTACATATGAGCTACTTTTATTGTTCATTTGTGGCCTTTTTGGGACTTGTGAACTTTCCCTTCATTGTAATCGTGTGTGAATAAGTGACCATCACATTATAAACAATTTCACCTATTGTGTTCCACATAAGAAATTAAGTCTTGAAGGTTTGAAATGACACAATGAGTGAATCATGATAGAATGTTAAAGTTTGAGTAAAATGTAATTTCATATAATATGATTAGTTTATGAGTGTTCTCTATTAGGACTGCACAATTAGTTATATATTAATCATGATCTTTTGTTTTCTCTATTAATTAAGCTTCATCATATGTAGAATTGGTCTGCTATTTATTTATCCTGTAAAAAAAAAAAAGAAAAAAAAGAAAATAAGTTGTTTCATTTGACCATTATTTTTCATTGGTAACAACCATGTGCATGCCCTGAAAAAAAAAAAAAAAACCCTGGTAAATATGTATGATGAAGTTGAAGAGCCAGATTGAGTTTATTTTTTTGCAGATTACCCTGATTCTCCTGCAGAAAATATCGTCCATTTAATCTTTCCCCTTTTCTAACTTCAGAAGAGTCTTTGGAGTCAAGAGAGTTGAAATGCCACATTACAGGCCTTCTGCCTGCTGCGTCTGAGATAGACGTCTTCCTGCATCTGACCAGCAGTCAGGACACATAGGTCAAAAACCAGTGCCACAGACTAATACAATTTCATATGTGGATGAATTCATCTTCACTCCAGCATGTGCAGCACAGAAGAGCGAGAGAAATCTAGGACACCAAGAACGTGAAGATGTGAAGACGTCATTCATATTGCAAATTGTGAGACTAAATGATTTATGGTGGATGTTCAGCTGATATCATGAGAACTGGAGGAGTTTTCAATTAATTAGTGACTTTCCCCTCCAGTTCCACTCTTGCGCTCCCCATATGCACAATTCAGATCAATGGACCTCGGAGAGAGTTATGTTAAATCCCCCTCTTAGGTTTTCAAAGAGCTCACTTTAGATCTGTCTTTTTAAAGTTACATCTTTCTTGACCCGCACTGGCTTCTTTATGCCTTGCTGTAACGGTTTTGATGCATCCTGTGCTCCACGTGTCCTTTTGAATACAAAAAAAGCCTCATCAGATTTTGTGGGATCACACTCAGTTGTACCCGTGTTATGTCATACCATTAACATTATCAGCTTTCTCTTCCATCTCCATTACTTATGCTGCTCACTTTGGCCCTCTAGGACAAAAACACATCTGTTCAAAGCCCCACCATCGTGCACATTTCCCCCACAACAATACATTAGCTATTCCGTGTAAATCCCTGCTCGGTACTGCTTTCTACTGTCACAAAGGTTCAAAGGCTCCGTGTGAATAGCTAGCGGAATAGAAGATAGATGACCAAAGAGAGGGTGGAGTGAGGGGTTCCGGGTTAAGACGTGGGCTTTAGATGTGGACACTCAAAGAGAGGTTGCAGTTTGCAGTCTCAAGGGAAGGAAGCAAGAGAGAGTTCTTCAGGGATGCCACTCAATTTCGTGCGGCCACCTTTGTGCTCTTATGGCACGGGACCCTGCTTCATGACATCCGAGCGCTCGGCCGTGGCCAACGTGGCGTCTCTTTTGGCCCGTAGGTTCTACCATGTTGGAGGCAGCGTGGCGGTGCCACAAAAGTGTCGTTTGGCATACATAGGTAAGATGTTTCTCGTAAGAATAAATGAACAATGTATTGGTTATCAGCTGATATTATTGATTTTTATTTTATTTACTATTTATTTGTGTTATTTGGATATTTAATTGTTCATGCCAATTCCTTCTGTTTTTATATTAAGTTACCTTTGCCCTCATCTAATAGATTATCTTTTATATTATTTACCTACTGTATATTATAACATTAACTTATTTTTTTTGAACATAATATATATATATATATATATATATATATATATATATATATATATGTAAAATACATCTCTTATGCTTTCTAAAAAGTAATTATTTTAAACATTAATATTGGTAAATATGATTATAATTTATTTCAGTATCATATGAGCCTAAAATCATCCTAATCTGCTGATTTGGTGTTCAGGTAAAAATTATTGTTATTAGCAAAGCTGAAAAAGTTGCGTTGCTTAATACTTTTATGAAAAGTGGGATACATTGTTTCTGGATTTCTACTAATAATAATAATATACTACATGTAATAATATACTCATATGTCATTACATATAATAATCTGCTTAATATCAGCATTATCTGTATTTGTGTTTATGTGTGTACTGCTCAGCCAGAGATACATGATGCAGCAGCAGATCTCAAAATCAATTTGTCTTATTGCTCTTTATTGTTTTATGTTTGTCAGTTGGGCGGAAAGCACGAACCTCCTACTCCCTCCTAAAATTAGCTTGTATGTTCATTAGACTGACATTTGTGAGCTTGTGTTTTTACTGGTACATTGCATCAGAAATGAGAGTCAATTGGAAAAGAGCAAAAATGATGCCCTGCCTATTATCACCTCTCAGAAATAGTGGAAGACATCTGCTCAGGGATTCAGAGCCCAAGAGAGGGTGTGAGAACGATGGTGTGTGCGGAAAACAGGTTGGGATACTACCTGACTGAATATGTTTGGTGTTAAAGTCTCTGTTTTATGGAACAGATGGCTTGAAATGCAGCGTTCTCCTAGAAATGTAAACACAAACCAGCATATCGGCTATTTTAAGTTCGAGAAAGGTCTGTGCTATTAAAAGGTGCACAGCTTTTTAGAAACACCAGAGTATTTCCTAGGCACTGCGTAATATCACTGCATCTGCTGCACTCATGGTACAAAAGCAAAGTTCCTTGATTATTACGCTGGAATGAGAGTATAGTTCCAGGACATATCAGCCGAGAAAATCACAACTTTTCATTTTCCGTCGTTCTTAGTACATGATGTAACTACAGAAGAGTCAAGTTTTAAATAGGAAAAATAAAGAAACTCTTTGGTCATTTTTGTGTGAGATGCTAACGGTCTAATCAGATTCAATGATCTATGCTAAGCTAAGCTAAAAGTGCTACCGCAAGACCCGGAGATCAGCTGAATGGATTTGAAAATGGTAAAACTCAACAGTTTGACTCCAGGGGAGTTGGAAAATTAGTCTATTAAAAAATAATAATAATGAAAAAAATTAATTGGTGTGTTCCTTTAAGGGTTGCATTTGTTCCTGCATGAGTGCCTGTTCTCATCGGTCCTGTTTGAGGTGGAGTTAATTAAGCAACAGCAAAATGAGTCTGATTTTGATGCATGAGATGAGATGCAATTGAAGTGTTCGTAAGAACGGAGTAAATCTATTATCAGATATTTGTCTCCGAACAATGACAGCACCGAGCTTGCACAGATATATTGTTGGGTATTTATAGCACATACACAGTTTAATCTGCTTTATTGTTATGTGTGTGTGTGTGTGACATGTTCCCCATCCAGATCCTCTTCCTCACAGCGCTCTGAGGCACTGTGAACGCTATGACAGTGCTGCTAAACCATCTCGCAGACTTGGCTGTGGCTCAGATCTGCCTTCTGGAGGGAGTCTTTTATCCTCTTCTTGTGGAAAGAGCAGGGGGCGATATGTGTTTTGGTTATAATCTAACCTGATCTCTCCCTCTACGATTAGAGGTTGACTGTTATGAGTTTTTCAATAGCTGATACTGATGCTGGTATCTAGACAGCTGCTTGACTGATGGCTGATGCTTATATGATACAGTTTTGTTGTGTTAAAGGGTTAGTTCACCAAAAATGATAATTATTTTATTATTTACGCACCCTCATGTCGTTCCAAATCCATAAGACCTTTGTTCATCTTCGAAATTCAAATTAAGATGCAAATGCAAATACATTTTTTGATGGAATCTGAAAGCTCCATAGATAAGTACAGGATTTTATCACGATCAAGACACAGAAATGTTGCAAGGAAATCAGTATGGTTTGGAATGACTTGAGGGTTCGTATTTATGACAGAATTTACATTTTGGGGTGAACTATTCCTTTAAAACAACAGCAACAATAATAATATTGAAATGCAGTATCATCAAGAATAATTATTCAAATTATGAACTAATTTAAATTATTATTGAATCTATTGACAGCCTTGTTTGACTCCTATATTTTAGAAACATTCTTTTGAAGAACTGCAAATATATATCCAGATCTGAAGGACCGATCAGTTTGTTGAACCCGTGCGCAGGTGTCTGCCTGCATAATGCATGTCCCATCCTCTGTTTAGTGTTTCTGCTCTGATGGTTCTGAACACGCCGTGCTTTGTGATTTAGGCTTCACAGAGCCTGAGCCTCTACGAACCAATTATTCAGTGTTTGATATCTCCTTGTACTTCTCACCACGCTGCTTTGATCTGCTCTCTCGTCTTCAACCGCTGATCTGGTGAACACTTTTAGTTCTCGTATGCCTCCGATACCTATAATACAACGATACCTCTCTTTCTTATTTACGCTTTCTAACTCTTCTCCCTCCTGTCAGCTTTAACTTTCCTAAGTCAAAAGCAGGTAAAAATAGTGACACTCCAGTCTTGAGCTTTTCCCTTTTTCTCAGCTGGCCTCTGAATTAAGCTTCTGTTTTCCTCTCTGGCTGCTTTGCGATGCTCTACTAAGCTACAGTCCTGCCAAAATCCATCTGTCCCACAGAACAAATATAGTTCCCAGCCAATAGCTTTGATTAAACCTTTTTCTGCATGACCATATTCTGCATCCCTTAAGCCTACCCCATTCCTAAACTTAACAACTACCTCACTAACTATGAATAAATTAAATGTTTAATATTAATACATTAGGAGTTTATTGAGGGAAGCCACTTCACTAATCTAATATACTAATTCACCGTGGTGTGACATGCAGGAATTTATTTCAAAGATAGAAAAAAATCGGTAGCACTTTATTTTACAGTCCTGTACCCCATGTACATACTATGTACTTATTATAGTAATTACAATAACTATGTAAAAACTAGGTACTAACCCTGAACCTACCCCTAAACCTAACCCTACCCCATGTAGTTACCTTGTATTACCCGAGCTTTCTTAGATAAATACACTGTAAGTACACTATAAGTACATGTAAGTACACGTACTGTAAAACCAAAAAATCTATATAATAAAATGAATGTACAGGCAATAAATAAATGGTACTGTTTACTATTCACTTTTCTTTTTAATAAATTCATCAACTTACTTCAAAGTTCTGCCCCAGAGTACAGTTGAATCGTCTCTTTAACGCATTATTATCATGTCTTGAAGTGGCAGGGGAGGCTGGCGTCCTGGAAGTGAGGGGATCTTGTCAATCCCTCTCTCAAGTGTTTCTTCTTTCCTTCCTTTCCTTCTTACCTTCTCTCACCTCTCTCTGCAGCCTAATGAACACGTTTCCTTCCCTCAAGATCAGTGAAGAGTCCCCACTCTGCTGAGCGCAGTAATTGGCCGTGAAGGTTTACTCAACATGAGACTAATTTGTTTCAAATGAGCTGGGGAGACTCCTGATAATAACAATAATAAGAGTCCAAAGAGGAGGACAAGAGGCTAAAACAGAGAGATGCAGAGGAACGAGAGGAATGAGCGAGGGAGAGAGACCCTCATTAACTGTTTATTAGTTCTGACCACTCATTAAAATGGATTTCTTAATTTAGAGATCTAATTGACGACCCTTGAATGTAACAAAAAGAGTGGGAACGTGCTTGTCTGTGACCTTTGACCCTCCTGGGCATTCCTTCACACGCTCCATTCTCTGGTTTGCAAGTTATGTTTTCTCATACTAAGTCAAGTGGATAGCACGTGTCCTCTGGTGTACACAGATGTCGTGTGTCCTTGCGGAAGTTGATGTACACCTTGGTTGTGTTGTTTCCATTTTTATTAAAATTCCAATCACATTTGTTTGGGTCCACAGAATCCCATGAGTCCGCAACAAGAGCACACAGTCCTCTGGTCCTTCAAAACAAGTCTGTTCGGCAACCTGTTAGAAGCACATAAAAACAATTTTTAGTTTGTACTTGAGTTGGTCTTTATCTGTGAGGTAAAAACGTGTGAGTGTTTTTTAAAGTGGGTTGCAGAAAGCCAACGACTATTTATCCAAGTATAGTTTTGCTTGCTAGGGGAACAGCAGCCTAGAGATGTTCTGATCCATAATGTCAACATTTTACAAAACCGCTCACCAGGAGTTGGAGGCTAAACAAAAGAGCAAAGGAAGATAAATACTTTGTTTATATGTTGCATTAACATTCGCTCAATCTCAAGCTGGTGAGCTGCCTTTGTTGTCTGCTGCCTAGAGAGGGAGCTTCACAGTGCACACACAAATGCTGATCAACAGCTATAGACACATTCGTTGGGTTATACGAGGATTTAAAGCGGCAGACGCACATGCGCTTAGAATAAACAGATGATATCGTTCGCTGGTGTGGACGCTAATATTGTTATCTTTATAGTTATCTTTCTTGGTGTGAATTAGGCTTTAATCTGTGCTTTTTTCATCAGATGAACATGTTCAGTCCAATGCTATCTCAAGCCCAATTAATGCGTATTTTATGAGATGGCTAATTCGTACAAATTCGTACGACCTCATTCGTACATTTTGTACAATTTGTGTATACCCCAGTGACAGGTAGGTTTAGGAACGGGGTTAGGTGTTAAGGGTGCGTCAATAAATCAATTTGTGGATCGACTCTGCGATTTTCTGAATGCATCGCAATTCTATGAGAATTCTTATTCTTGCAAAAGAGTTCACAGTGGGCTGCGTTTACATTAATCTTGCTTCATAAAAGCATAAAAGCAGAAGTGCAAGTACATTTTACCACTTACATGACTCACAAGTCAAGCGCTCTTCTTTGTGAGCATTTAAGTGCCTAGTGTTCCTTCTGCTTTTAAAAACTAAGATCAGAATTGGTTGCAGAAAGAATTGTGATGCATTCGAAAAATGAGGTGTAGGTCAAGGGTGCCAAATTCAATGACAGAAGGGACCAAAATTTAAAACACAGTGGATGTCACGGGCCAAACAGATTTACTTGTAGTGAACAGACTAAAATTACATTTTGTTTTAATTTAAACAGCCAGAATCCTGTAAATCTTCTCAATAACATAAATTGAATAATTTAATACATTTTATAAAATTAGTTAAATACAAATGATACAATAGTTTTGTTCAAATCAATTTTCATAAACAATACATTCACACAAAATGAGAATATTTCAGATATAAACAAGCTGGTCAAATTGTGCAAATCTTCCAAATAAAACTGTATTTTGATTTCAGGAAAAGGCACAAAAAATAAAATAAATTAACAATAAACAAATAACACACAAAAACATATTTTGTTTTCTTTGTCAAGTCCTTTTGTCCTTGTGGGATGTTTGGAATCTTTTCTTGGCTACAAGTTCATTAATGTTTGGGGTTAGGTTCTGAGCTGTGGAAACTCTCAGAGTGGAGGTGTTCAGTGAGACGGCTTCTGTTTGCATTTTTGTTCATCTTCATCAAAGAAAAAAGTTGCTCACAAAGGTGTACCAAACATGCAGAGCATTCAAGCCGCTTGTAAGTGAAGTTGAGACATCGTTTCGGGAATGAAGCTGGGGAATTGTGCGTGCCCCACAGTGTCTGAATGTTTGCAGGTGCTTTTTCCATGTCACCTGCAAATGGATTACTGGACAGTTCTAAATTAAATTTCTGTGCTTCAAACTTAGCAAAGTATCGTGTGAACTCAGCGTGAAGTGTGCTCAGTTTATCAGCTAAAAGCGCATTTGGGTACGCAGCATTGGAGACAAAATTTGTGATTGTTTGGGAACACGGAAAGTGACATAAATTTCCTTTCTGCATCTGAATCTCCCACAGGTGTAGGCTGGCTTAAAAAGTTTTCACTGCATCAAACAAGTCTGTGATTACACGGTTTCATCCCTGAAGGTGGAGGTTTAGTGCAGTAAGATACTTAAGTTATGTCATATAGAAACTCATGCAACCACTTTTCATCCCGGATAACTGTGGAGTCTTTTCCCATACTTTTCATGAACTGACAGATTTCCCCAAAGAATTCAAAAAATCTGTCGAGCACTTTTTCTCGACTTCTGTGTGAGGAGGTGCTTCACCAAGTTCAGAATGTATTTCCTCCAGAAAGGACTGAAATAGGCAGTGATTTAAGGCTCTGGCTCTTATGAAGTTAACTGTCTGTGTCACAGTGCTCATAACATGTTCCATCTTAAGGGCTTTACCGCGCAGCGTTTCCTGGTGAATAATGCAGTGATAAACTGTCAGCTCACATGTAGAATTCTCCCTCTGCATCTTCTCCTGCATCCTTCCAGCTAGTCCACTCTTTTGCAGATGCTCTGTCAGTCATCAGTCCCATGAGTTTGTCCCAGGGCAGTTTCATGTCATTTACACATTTAGATACTTCTTCAAATATGTCTTTTCCTGTGGTTGTGCCATGCGTTGACTTAATACCCAGAAGTTGTTCTGTAATGCATAAACTGAAATCCACACTCCACAGCCAGCTGTGCAGTGTCAGTCGTGTCAGTGCTCTCATCCACTGCAAAGAAGTATGCAATGAAGTTTTTTCCCTTTTCTATCAGCTGAGCTTGTAAATCAGTGGCAAGCTCACACACCCAATCAGCAATATTATTTCTGCTTAAGCTAACATATAAAAATGCTTGTTTTTTTGTCTGGACACAGGACATCACACACTTTAATCATGCAGCTCTTCAAAAACACTCCTATAAATGGCCAGGTGGATTTAGCGATTTCTTCTGCCAACATATAACTAGCTTTCATGACAGCTTCACTTTAAGTATGCTGTGGCACTACCTTCTGTAGCTTCTGCTTTATGTTGAGATCTTTGTACTTGTCCTCGTGTTTTGTCTCGTAGTGCCATCTTATGTTATATTCTTTAATTATGGCCACATTACCACTGCAAGCAATGCCTCAAATGTCAACAAAAATATACTCTGCCCCCCACCATTTTTGAAAACCCCCGTTTTCAAAGTCCACTTTTCGTTTGGCCATTTCTTCTGGGAATATTTTAAGCACTGAACCATTTCTGTGCTGAACACTGTTGAGTAGACTTTGTTAACAGCGCAGCAGGGAGGAGGAGATGGTGCTGCGATCTGTTGCTTGGCGGTTGGAGGTAAAAAAAAACAAACCATACATGTTTGCAACGACCACCAATTTGAAAAAGTAATGGAATGCATAGTCGATATAAAAAACTGGATGACGAGTCATTCTTACAGCTAAATTCAGAAAAAACAGAGGTGTTAATTATAGGACCTAAAAACTCTGCTTGTAATAACCTAGAACACTGTCTAAGTCTTGATGGTTGCTCTGTCAATTCTTCGTCATCAGTTAGGAACCTAGGTGTGCTATTTGATCGCAATCTTTCCTTAGAAAGCCACGTTTCTAGCATTTGTAAAACTGCATTTTTCCATCTCAAAAATATATCTAAATTACGGCCTATGCTCTCAATGCCAAATGAAGAAATGTTAATCCATGCATTTATGACCTCAAGGTTAGATTATTGTAATGCTTTATTGGGTGGTTGTTCTGCACGCTTAGTAAACAAACTACAGTTAGTCCAAAATGTAGCAGCAAGAGTTCTTACTAGAACCAGGAAGTAGGACCATATTAGCCCGGTCCTGTCAACACTGCACTGGCTCCCTATCAAACATCGTATAGATTTTAAAATATTGCTTATTACTTATAAAGCCCTGAATGGTTTAGCATCTCGGTATTTGAATGAGCTCCTTTTACATTATAATCTGCTACATCCGCTACGTTCTCAAAACTCAGGCAATTTGATAATACCTAGAATATCAAAATCAACTGCGGGCAGCAGTTTCCTCTCAGAGATTATAATGTATTTTGTTGCTGCTCACGTCTGTATTGCAACATGTGCTGCAAACTTATGTTGAAACCCAGCTGGAGGGAAGAGAAACAGTGTGACCCCGAGAGAGAGCGAGAACCTGAGAGAGGGTTTATTAAAGAACAAACAGTATGTTGCTGGGCAAAGGTGGAGCCACTGCTTTCATGAAAATGAAAATCAATAGTTTTCTTCGACAGTAACGCTCACTGACAGTGACTTTATGAACACTGTAAGTCTATAAGAGACAGAGAGAGAAGGAGAGAAAAGTATTGGGAAAGTTTTGCAGAAACTTTCTGGACTGAAAATGGACTTTTATTTTATTATCTGTGAATATATATTCAGATTTACTGGATGCTGTTTGACAGTCTTTCTCAAGAAGTTTCTTTGTTTTTACTTTACTTTCTACTTCTAAAACTGTGGAACAACAGAAATAAGATCCAAATATCTGGACAAGATGCCACAAAGGCAAAAGAGTGGATTAAAAGTATCTAGATGATAATACTAATAGAGAGGGGAAAAAAAATTGGAATGCCAGGCAAGACCAGAGAGCGTGTTATTCTGTCACAGTTATCTTAATATGCTTTGGAGAGTGACCTGAATCTTTCATAACAAGAAGGGCTTGTTTAAAGAGGGTGAATCTCTCTCCTTTTTCTATCTCGGAATCCTATTTATATATATAAACAGGATTCAGAGATAGAAAAAGGAGAGAGATTCACCCTCTCTAAACCAGCCCTTCTTATTTATTATTGCTTTATCACTGCTAGTTAGGACACCACACAAAGACGTTGAGAGACAGAACTATTCAGCTAGTGCACTTGTTAAAGATTTCTATTTAATATAAATGCTGTTTTTTTTTTTTTTTTTACTTTCTATACATCAAAGATTCCTGATAAAAAAATTAAAAATAAAATATAGCATGGTTTCCTCAAAGATACTATGCATCACAACTGTTTTCAAAAGTACTAAATCAGCATATTAAAATGATTTCTAATGGAACTAACAAATGTGACACTGAAGTCTGGAAGTATATTAAATTGAAAAAAAGGAGATATAATAAATTTGATAAAAAATTCACAACATTGCTGTTTTACAGTATTTTTAATCAATTAAATGCTTCTTCCAAAAACAAAAAGCATACCAGCTCCAAGCTTTTAATCTGGGTGGTTCATTGATGTTAAATAATATTTTTGACTTAATTTAGACAAACCACTTTTTAGTTTTTTTTGCCAGTGCAGATGGTCAGAATCACCCACCAAGTTACGGACTAAGTCTTTCTTTCAGTTTAAATCTGTGGGATTTACAAAGTCTGAGGACAATTAATAAAGGTAAACCGTGTAAGGTAGAAGTGGAAATCTTTATTGACTCTTCACAGGGCAAGTTCTGCAGCATCAACATCTCACACATGTCCGTACAGTCGGTGCAGGAAATATTACATCCCAAAATGTATTACCTAAAGTCAATCTCTAACACCTGAGCAATAGTACTAATAATGTGTAGTGTTTTTGGGCAATATTAACAAGTCCACCACACAGTACTTACTTCCGGTCTTCAATCTTGGTGCAATATAACATCAGCATTTGTAGATGGTGAGAAAGGAAACGAATGAGGGTTAGAGGGTGTTTCAGATGGGGAATAGAAAGCATTGTCTTTCATGGTCATTTCAAATCTAATTGGATTGTGGATTGCGTCCCAGTCTGTAAAGTGCTGATAGTGAAATTGGGCTGGAGTTTTGGTTGGGACCGGAAGAGGATGCTGCCTCTCTTATGCTCTCATTTTGGATGAATAGATGAGTCGGTGGAAGGGATAGAAGTTAGAGAGGATTCTTTGTAGATTTAGATCAATGTACAACATGATCTTTCAATGTCTGGCCTCTATAATCTGGGTCAGAATCACTGTTTTTACCCGGAGACCCGTATCTAACATGGATTCTCCATAAGCATCTTAGCTCAGCTTATCCTGTGGGAATTGGAGCATAGTTTTTTCTTCTTGTGTATTCTCTCTCTACTGTACTCCATTGTCAGGCTTTTTATCCCTCAATTAATTTCAGAACTGTTCATTCCACTTCATCATCAACAGTGAATTGGCACAAAGCATCCGAGCCTGTGTCCCTTATGTTCTACTAATCATCTATATAGCAGAGAAGCGTGTTTCAGCTGTTAATATGTGTGTGCATCTTCATCCCGTTGACATTGCTTTCTGAGAGTGAGATTAGTTTTCAAATCCTTTTCAGTTGTCCTGTCCATTATGTTAAACCCTGCTCAAGTTGATCTATATCATTCCCAGTACTGCTGTCTACAAGCGTGTTCGACAAGAACTGAGATAGATGGGAATGTTACCAAAGTACTGGGGTATTATTCAAATAAATTTAATCTAATATTTATATAATTTTTAGTATATACATTTTCAGACTTATTTCAATTAACAAAAACAATTCTTAATAGTTTTTATTTTAGCTAACAACAACACTGAGCACATATAACATCCACTCCATTCTTCATTCAATTTGATTCTTCGCAAAGAGCTTAATTGAAAGGCGTCTGACCAAATCTTAAAGCCACAACTGCCATTTTGTCCGTAAATTAACCTCAGTAGATTAACTTCCGTGGACTTAAACTTGAAAAATATTGATGTCTTTCCACGGTTGAAATAAAAAGTGTTCTGATGTTGCTTTAAGTAAATTCTTACTCTACTCTCAGAAGTAGCAACAGTAACTACTAGATTTTTTGCGAAGGGTCAGTTAAGTTAATGTCCTTGACTTTTCCACAAAAGAAAGGAAATCAGTTTTGTGAAAAAAAATGATGACATATTTTCTTTTTCTTTTTCACTTTGTTTGTGTGTGTGTGTGTAAAAGAGGGAAAACACTATTATTAATACGTGGGGCCAGATAAACTAAACATCTGCTTCACCGCAAACTGTCTTATGATGTTAAAATAGTACTGTCAGGATTTAGTAAAGATGCAGGTAACACTTTGGTATAGGGTCCAATTCTCACTAATAACTAGTTGTTTATTAGCATGCCTATTATTAACATATTGGCTGTTTATTAGTGCTAATAAAGTACATATAACGCATGACATCCATAATCCTACCCAATACCCTGAACTTAACAACTACCTTATAAACTAATAATAAGCAGTAAATTAGGAGTTATCTGAGGCAAAAGTCATAGTAAATGATTAGTTAATAGCGAGAATTGGACCTTAAAATAAAGTGGGACCGCATTTGTATGCGTTTCCTTGTCAGATGCATGTAAGGGTATTTTGCACAATCATTTAACACCCCCAAAAGGCAGTAATTTGTGCTGCTCTTGGTAGATTGTAGGTCATTATATTTGTGTTCTTTAATGTGTGTGTTGTCTGTAAATCACCTGCAGAAATTTCCCCTCTCATCTGTGGTGTTTTGCAATTGCGGTATTGTGCTAATTTGCTTTGTTTAGTAAAACGATCCCTAGTCATTTTACATGGAAGCATTGGTCATGTATATATATTTTTAGTCATTTTGTGTTTTCTGAACAATTAAGTTGCTCTTTGTTTGGATACAGTATATCAATTTCATTTTTCTCCTGTATAAATCATTGTCAGTCACATTCCACCCTCACTTTATACCATCCAAGAGCTTGTTCTTCCTACCACCCCCTCAGGCCATCCCTCTTCGATCGTGTCAGATGGAGAACATACATACTCCTCACATACAAAACTATTATCTGCTCGATTTCACATTTTTGATTCTTCTTGGTGACTTCACCCTGAACTTAACTGACAGCATAAAGTACTGCTTGTCAGTATTGCAAATGTTGTAGTAGCAGGTTTGAAGGGAGAGTGTTCGTCTTTGTATGCCCTTATTGTTAGCCCTCTGATGGAGGAGATGAGCTGAAGCACACTGGTGTCATGGTGTAGAGTGATTTTGAAGGAGAAGCAACCATGCTGCATACACACATGCACATGTTTTCCTCTCGCTCTTGTCTTTGCAGCTCTGATTTGCAGCAAGCCAGCCTCAGCCGAGGCAGAAGTTTTATTTAGAGACCTTCAGATCTGTCAGCCGATTGGTCCCTGTGGCCCATTAGGACAGGGAGTTGCCATCTCACTCAGTCAAGAAGATAAGCTGGGTTGCAGACAACCTCTGCTGTGTTGCATCATTTCAGCTTTTGTTGGACTTCTCACAGAGTTTTCAGCAGGGTTCCTGAACCTTCTTCAAGCTCTTCTTTTCTTTGCCTTGGTTGTATTTGAGCAAACCCTGCCAGTTGTCTAATTTTGTCATATCCCACCACTCAATGTGCTCTACATGTGTCACAATTAAAATGACGCCCATCGTCACACTTTCTAAAAATATCTTTAGTGCTGATATCAGCCAATTTATAACCTCCCTCCATCAACTCGTACTTATTTGTAGTGATAGAATCCATTTTTATGCCGTTTTACATTTTCACCTCGCTGTTTAAGTGTGCATCAGCCCACTCAATGTGTATGTGTGTGTTTTTTTTTGTACTGGCAGTTGAGCGATGCATGAGTGTGATGCAGTCGGGGACTCAGATGGTGAAGCTGAAGAACGGTTCTAAAGGTCTGGTCCGGCTCTTCTATTTGGATGAACACCGTTCCTGCATCCGCTGGAGACCGTCCCGCAAGAGTGAGAAAGCCAAGAGTAAGTCAAACACACAAAAAAGTATGGAAACATAAGAATGTACACAGCTGAAAGATTTTGTTTAATACATGGAAATGATGATGCAGTCGACTTCTGAATTCAAATCTGCTTTCGCGCAACTATTCAGTGTTTTCAACCATATAATGCTTATTTTAGATAAATATACATTTACACATTTAAATGCACATAAGTATTAGCAAAACCATACATTTATAGTTTTTAAAATGCATGCTGATGTCTAAGGAAGCAGCAATAATGGTCCTTGTTAATAGCTAGTAGGCTATAGGCTATAATCTGACAACATTTTTTATTGATAGCATATACAGTTTGGGTTGATAACTATAAAGTTTAATCTACTCTTTTCCCAGTTTACAGGAGACTTACTTTAATGTCTTTTGGGAGGAGAGGATGAATTTATGTGTTGTAAATCCCAAAGCTCACATCCAGCACAAAAAAAAATAAATAAATAAAAATATGGCAGCACCCATCACCAGGTATAGATACAAACAAACAATAAGGCTATACATTCTAAAATAACGGTCACCTAAAAAAAAAAAAACTAGAATATACTGACCTGTGAAAGGTTTAAAGACTATTTGCATTCATCATCTTCTTCGTGCATTTATCTCACCATAGCTGTGAGAAAGCTATTCCATAATTAATAGTTTTTAAATTTTAATCACTGTGATTAGCAGTCATCTGAAAATAAACCTTAACAGTGTGATCAAGAATTGTATTTGCTGACAGACAGCTAATAAATTAACATACATTAAATTAACAACATTTATTTCAGTTAAAATGATCTTATATGAGGAAAAATTAAGTGGAGAAGGAAAATGGAGTGAAATAATAAAAGGAAGCTAGCACATTTTTTAAAGAACAAAAGTCAGTTATAGAATTTAAATGGCAATCATTGGAATAAAATTGCAGGTGCGCCACAGAATAGCAGAATTATTTTTATTTCTGGATATTGCACACCAATGCTGTATGAAACAAGATGCAAATAATATGTGCATAAAATAAAATAAAATGCAATGCAAACACATTTACGAAATACATTTTGTATTTGAGCATCAGTTACTCTGCCCCAAAATACTTTCTTGTTTTGCTATAGTTTCCACTGGTATTTTGTCCTCTTGAAAACATGGATTAGGGTTAGGTTTAGGGGTAGGTTCAGGGTTAGTACCTAGTTATTACATAGTTATTGTAATTACTATAATAAGTACATATAATAGTATGTACATGAGGAACAGGACTGTATTTTTTATTTTATTTGTATTAAATTCACTGTTGATGGAAACATAGCTAGTGACAAATCAGAGTGAGAAACAATCTGCTTTCAATGTTCTGTTGTATACTGATCTCTTTCTCGCTGTCACTTTCTTGATGTCTTTTTCTTGTTCGCTGGCTCTCCTTTTCTGTTTTCCTCTCCCTCTTTTAGTCCCTGTGTAATACTTTCTCTCCTCTGCTTCTCTATCAAAGAAACCCATGTAGATTTTGATATGTTGAGCACCGCTCTCCTCGCTTACATAATGGCTGTGTATGAATCACAGGCCAGGGGCTTCCAGAAACACACCGCTCTCTCACCATCTGTGTCTGCACTCCACTTCGTTTGTTTGGGTGAAGTGAATTCTGCACAAGCGCTCCTTTTTTTCCTGGATGAGCTGTTAGTGTACTGGAAATAATTCCTGTTTACTCCTCTCCATGTTCACTTTAGGCTTTTGTTACCGGAGCTGATCCGACGTAGCCCAGATGGGTGGATTATTACACTGTACGGTTAAAAAAAAAAACAAGAGCTATTGTCCCCTCCATTTCACCCCTTTCTCCTCACCTTCTCTCTGTTTTGCCGCTGCCATGTTTGTGAACTGCCTTCATAAGATAAGCTCTTTGTTAGTCCATTTGCATAATTAAAAAAAGACAGATTGTGCCCAGCTCATTGTCAGGTTCAGGGATCAGTGCTGGAATCAACTGCTTTGATGTAACTTTGCTTTCCAGAACACATGCGGGGCTGTTTGATAAGATTATCATCCTAACAGGAAGTGTTAAAGATCTGCATTCAAGGAGTAGCTGCCTCAGAAATTACAAATTCTGTATTTTATGTTCTGCTCATGTTATTCTAAACCTTTTTTCAGTGGAACACAAAAGCTCAATATCAAATCATGTTCTGGGCAGCAAGATGAATGAGTTTTAATTCATTTATTATTATTATTTTAAATCTTTTATTTTAATTGATATTAGCAGAGTTTTCAACGTTAATGGATTAAAAGAATATGTGTTATAGTTTAGGCTAGTCTAGATTATCATTAGAATTCTAGATTGCTATTCATCAATTATTAGTATTGTTTTGTATTATTATAAGCAATTTCAACATTTCTTATGCTGTAGCTACTAATACTGTTTTCTTTGCTCAATAAAAAACAAAGAAGCTACATATTTTTTTATAGGTAGGCCTATGCTTATTTCTTAATATTTCTAAGGACTGTCACTGAACGTTTTACCTCAGATCGAAAATTAGACATTCTTACCTGAAAAAACGATTACAAACGCTATCTTCCTCAACGTTTATGGCGCGGCAGGAATTTATAGTGTGCATACACTCATAGAGAATAATGTGTTCAAATTTTAAAGACGTGGCATGATGTGACGCAGCAATGCGCTTCTCGTCCGGTGTGCGACCCCCTTAACACAGAGCTATATTTTCAGAAGACTTGGAATAAAGATAGGCAAGTTGTTGTATGAAACTTTAATGGTGCTTAACTTTGCTTTGCTTTTCTTTTCTTTTCTTTTCTTTTCTTTTCTTTTCTTTCTTTCTTTCTTTCTTTCTTTCTTTCTTTCCTAATTTTAGTTATTTGTTTACTTTTGGAGTTTGGCAGCTGTGGCCACTATGAACTGTCATTGTATGTCAAGAGTTTTGTTTTTCATCGAAATGATAACAGCATACTAGTTTGAAATGACATGAGGTTGTGTAAAATAATTAATAATTATAATAATAAAAAAAATTCCCTTTGAAAGTGGATTGCTGAAAGATTCAGAGGCTGGTTTGGATTTAGATGTTGATAAGACTAAAGTGGACAGAAAGCACACAGTGCCTGCAGAGGCTGTCAAGAATTGTGCTTTCATGTAAATCAACATTAACAGTAAAGCCTAGGCTCCCTTATGGGAAACCAAAGAAAGAGTGATGGATAACAAGAGCAACAGAGAGCAAAAGGCATAAGGGAGGAAACAGTGCTGAAATCTAATTACATATTGTTATGCTTCAGTGCTTTAAAAGTGAAAAGAGAGACAAACATAAGGAAGATGGGGAAGTAGAGGTGATAACTGTCAGATGTTGCTACTCCAAATAATTGTTCATTCAGTTACAGAATCAGATAAGTATCATTAACACACCATTTACACTTCAGTTTCTATTCATTTCATTTTAAACTGAACTCTTCACCCAAGGAAATCTTTTATTGTAGTGGAGTAATTTGGGTCTGACCGCTGCTGGCAAGGCTTTTGCTAATGAATGTATCTCTTCGTGTTGGTCATCCATAGCTAGTGGCTCATAGTTTTAGGGGTTCAAAGATCATGTTCTCTTTTCTCTCTCCCTTCCAGTCACCATCGACTCACTCTACAAGGTCACAGAAGGTCATCAGTCAGACATTTTCCATCGCCATGCAGAAGGGAACTTTGATCCGAGTTGCTGTTTCACTATTTACCATGGCAATCACATGGAATCCCTGGACTTGGTCACCTCTAATTCAGAGGAAGCGAGGACATGGGTGACCGGACTCCGATATCTGATGGCAGGTATCAGTGATGAAGATTCGCTAGCTAAGCGACAGCGCACACATGACCAATATCCTTTACCGCAAGATGGATGGATAGATTATTACAGTAATCATTTACTCATCTTCAGTGGTTTCTTCTTGGGAGCACAAAAAAGAGATGTTTTGAGAAATGTTCACACTGCTCTTTTTCATGCAAAAAAATGCATATTTGCTATTTATTTATATGCTGTTGGAATCTTTATAGACCTAAGGAAAGCATTTGATAACATCAATCATTCTATCCTTGTACAAAAAGTAGAAAAATACGGTATTCGGGGAGTAGCTGGGAACTGGATTAAAAGCTATTTAGATGAGAGACAACAATTTGTTAAAATGGGGGACACTGAATCAAAATGTATGAGCATTGTTTGTGGGCTGCCTCAAGGGTCTATACTGGCTCCCTTGCTATTCAACTTATATATTAATGATATATTTAAAGTATCAGATTTATTAAAAATTGTATTATTTGCTGATGATACCAACTTATTTTATTCCAACGATAACTATAATAGACTTATAAAGGATGTTAATCAGGAATTAGCCAAATTTAAAACATGGCTGGATTTAAACAAATTGTCACTCAATCTAAGTAAAACAAAAATGATTATTTTTGGCAATTATAAGGAAACTCCGGAACTACTGATACGTATAAATGATATTGAAATAGAAAAAGTAACAGAAATTAAATTCTTGGGAATCACAATAGACAACAAATTGAGCTGGAAATCACACATTGGACACATACAAAGGAAGATATCAAAAAATATTGCAATCATAAACAAAGCTAAGTACGTTTTAAATTACAAGGCGCTGTATATATTGTATTCCAGTCTGATTTTGTCATACTTAACGTATGGAATTGAGGTCTGGGGTAATAATTATAAGAGTTCCCTGCATTCCCTTGTAACTCTCCAAAAACGAGCAATCAGAGTTATTCATAAGGTAGGATACCAAGAACATACAAATATACTGTTTTTTCAAAGTAATATGCTTAAATTCATGGACTTAGTCGTTTTTTATACTGCACAATTAATGTATAAAGCAAATTGGATCCTACTACCTGCAAATATTCAAAAACTATTCATAAAAAGAGATAGCTGTTACAATTTGAGAGGTTATGGTCATTTTAAAGTACCGGCTTTCAGAACGACGAAGAAAAGTATGTGTGTGTCTCTGTGTGGTGCCAGGCTCTGGAATAACCTGAGAGCCCAACTCAAGCAGTGCCCATTCATTTATCAATTTAAATCAAAGTATAAACAAGTTATACTGTCTAAGTACAGGACAGAAGAATGTCCTTAGGTGTAGAAATGGAATTAGCTGCAGAGCAATCTATTTATGTTGTATTTTTTTGACTGACAAACTAAAAAGATAATATAAGTTAATCAAGATAATATAATTAAACTATTTATAATTATAAACAATTGTGGCCAGTAAATGTATTGATCTCATAACAAGTAAGGAACAAAAGATCAAATTAAAAGATTGGTGACTAGCGAGTTTTTACCGGCAATGAGGTGTTTTTTTTTTTTTTTTTTTTTTGTGTGTGTGTTTTTTTTGTACTTATTGAAGATTCTTCTTTTTGGAATTAGCAGAATGATTGTGAGTTAATATTGTTGATTGTACTGTCACTGGAATAGGACAACACTAATATGTGGCAACTGTCTTATCGATTATAGTAGATACCTACGGTTTAAATGTTAAAAAAAAGGGGGTAGGCGTCAATAAGCTTAAGCTTCTGCCTACTCCTTTTGAGCATCAGATCCACGGTTTTATTTATTTGTTTTAATGTACTTGATCATCTGCGCATGTATCCTTTTTTGTTTCGCCTGTTGTGTTGAGGATTGTTAGTTGTTACTATGTTGATTTTGTGGAATTCTGATGCCCAAATAAAAAACAGATGAGATGAGATAATCATCGGGAAGAAGGAGGCGGGAACCGGCGGACAATCAAATTACATTTTAATAATCAAAATAAACACAAAACAGCGCGTCAGCCCCTCACGGACGACTGACGCGCACAAATAAAACAACTAAAACCCAGGCATGGTCCTCTCTCGTCCGTTACTGTCGTCGCTCCGGTTTTATATCCCTCCATCTCCTCCGTGGGACTCGAGACTGGTGGGTCGAGCAGGTGTCGCTCATTTCCAATCACTCCACCGGCCTCGCTCCTGTTCCCATGTCTCTCGGCCCCGCCCCACTCATCTCAAATACTATTATTAATTTTCACTCTGTTCCTCACACTAAACTATCATGTGGCCATTTGTACAGACTACTGTTTTTGCACTGGCTTTGTTGTTTGTAAAAGAACAGCTTTTTACATTTAGAAATCAAAAGAACAGAACACACTGTAGGGGGGATTGAGGAGGAGTCGCATACATCATTGGATAAATAGATGGAGGCAAAGAGGGAAGGAAGGATTTGTGATCGATTTTGACTTATTGATTTAGACTGATGTATAAAGAGGGAGATAGCATGAGCTCTTTGAGTCAGTCTACCTATGAGCAGTTCACTGCTTCAGGGAGTCTTCCTCCGCAGGGAGTTCTTACAGAAGCACAGCCTCACATGAAAGGACCGGCCTTAGAGGAAAAGGAGATAAAAAGCCTGAGCTGCTCATCCTCTCCTCCCTTATGTTTATGTCTGTTATTCTCATTAAAGAGGCTTGAGTCATCAGGAGGAAGTCATTATAATCTGCCATAACAGTAGAAACACAGCATATGGCCATTGGTAATTTCACTTTCAATCTAGACGCCAGTTCAACTGTGACCCGTTTTATTGTTGTGCATAAAGAGACACTGATTCCAGTGCCCTTCCTTTTCAAAACATAACCATCGAGAACCAGACAAGCAGAAGAGAGCAGCCTAAAGTCTTTTAAGACTTTGAAGTGTCTTCAGACTGAGGATGATGCAAAACATGGCAGACTATAAGACAAACACTTCTTTTTTAAGTGAAAAGTCAGTTGCTCTGAATGCTTCTGGTTAATTACGAAGAATGAAAAGGTTTCATTTGTTTGTGAATATGACCTCCTTGTGTGTTAGTGTATAGCTCATAAGGACATTTAATATGTGCCATTATTTTGTTATACACATCTTTCCACATTTATTTTGTGCTGCAAACCTGTATAATAATAATATTTCTATCACACACAGTTAGGGTTGGGAACCGAGGACCTTTTCTTTGAAAAGAACCAGAACCGTGACGGTTCTGGTGTGACACATGACCAAGTGCTGTGAGCAGCCTTGCGCTGGTGTTCTGATGATTCAGCATTTCCTGTAAAGGATGTCACAAACTGAATAACAGAAATGGCGTCCTGCCTCTTTAATTTCTGAGCACATTGTTTCCAATGATGCGCACTCCACAGTCGCCAAGTACATAGTGTCTTTAACTGCCGAACACGTTTCCCACGACCGTACGCGCACTCGCACCTTTGATAACTGTGCACGTCATTTTGTCTGACTGTACATGCACCAGGGGTGCGCAGCACCTGCCGCCACTAAATTACATTATATTTGTCCCATATTGTAATTAATATACACACTGACTTCAACTTGGACCACTAAATAAATAGACTGCTATTGATATGTAAGTATGAGGGATAGATTATTTAGTGTACAGGTTATTTCATGAGCGATAAAGTGATAGAAAACCACTCATTGCGTCACAGCATCTCCTGACTGCATTATTATTTGTAAAATAGGGGCTTTATGGAGAGTGTTTATACATGGCTATAAGTATAACCACCAAGTTTATAGTTCAATAATTTAAGGAAATGAACAAGTGTCTCAGCCCTCAGGGGACTATTTGGCCAACCAGCTTATTCCTGCTCGAAAAGCAAAATGTTATTGATAGCGTAAAAAAAAACATCAACTTCGAAGCACATGCTGATTGATGGACTAGCATTACTCAACATTACTTACTACCCTCCAGCCACACTCTACATTCAGTGAAGGTAAAATAGAAAAAAACAACATAATAATAGTTCATTTAAATGGAACCACAATCAGAACCTGAAAATTTGTATACGTTAACATATATTGAATTTTGACATTAGCTACTTTTAAGTTGACACTAAGTAATAAACAGTATTGAGCATTGAGTAGTTGCATATTGTACATTTTTCCTCATCACTTTTATCATTTAACAGTTGTTTATTGATTTTAATGGAACCAGATTCGGAAACAGAACTGTTAAGTGGAACCAGAACCGGAACCGGCAAATTTCTAACGATTCCCAACCCCACAGTCAGGAACACAGACATACAAACTTCCCCAACTCACACCCACTGTACAAGACATGCTTAACAGATCAAAGAAAATGGATTAACATTAAATGGCATGTAATATAAAATAGATATTCTGCTTCGTACAGCTTTGGTTAAATGTTAATGCCCCTCTGATTAGCCTCCTAACTGTGCCGCTGTTACCTGAATCGACTGCTATATTTGGATGACTTTCAAACACTGTCCCTTGTCTGCAGACCCTTCCAAGTAGCCTCTCAATGTTTTCCTTTCAGTCACAGAAGCACTGCCTCTCTCCTGCCTGTAATTACATCCATCAAGGCTCTCTGCCAACTGTCATACTTCATAAAACAAGACATCTCTTCCTCCACAGTATAGATTATCTATTTCATGACACCTTGTCACTACAAAAAAATATTCCTCCACACCCATATGCACACATATTTGCAAATACCCTAGCAAATTTATCATAATTACATACAGTATTACATAAAGAAACTTATTATCCACACAATAAATGTCTTGCATATCATTAATTTGCCCTCTAAGCGGATTGAGATCCAGCTCTTTGTTTTCAACATCTCATAACTAAGGACCTTTACACCTTACGAGTCAAATAAAGCAGTCCAGTTGTACTCAACAGATGGGCTGATGCATTAAAACAGAGCTTTTATAATTATTTTAACTCTCAGTGTGGCTGTATTTTTTATTTATTTCTTTTTCGTGAAAAATCAATGAGTGCGCACTTGCATAATAAAAATTGTGTGTCTGTACTGTGTGTTTGTCAGCTATGGGATTCTCTCAGTTGTGCATTAGAGCTAATTGTGTTACAGCTCTGAGAAGAGAGAAGGATGAGCTCATCCACTCCTGATGTGCACAGCCAGAAAAGTAATACCGATAATAGTGTTCCTAATCAGGTTTGTTTTGAAGAGACAGACCAGAAATTAGAAGCATACACAATTTTCATTTTTCGATGAGCCATTGCTGTTTAAACAAGAGTTGCCATCCTGAAAAGCGTTTGATCAAGATACATGTCAGTGTAACTTTATTCTTAGGCTTCATTGTCCAGCTTTTTCTCTGGTGGTCTTTTCTCTTAACCTTGCTGTAAGTGGATGAAGCAGACCTTCGAGGAGGCTGATAAGAATGGGGATGGTCTTCTGAATATTGAAGAGATCTACCAGCTTTTACACAAGTTGAACGTCAACTTGCCTCGCAGAAAAGTCAAACAGATGTTCCAGGTATGTGGGGAAGACTGGAATGAAAAGTTTTCATTAAGTCATCAAATGTGAAATGCAAATTAAGATTTTTAGTAATATAATCAGTCTCTGCGAGTCCATATGAACACAATCCGAAGCTCACATGAAAAGTGAGCTTATGTTGATATAAATAAAGTCCAAAATTAGTATTTTTCTTGCACACTCCTCTTGTTTCCCTTCAGAAGACATTGATTCCTATGCTGGTATAGTTGTATGGATTACTGTAATGATGTAGTATTCACTTGCATTATGTAAACTTACAAAGATTTTTCTAAATGTATTTGTTTATGTTCATTTAAGAAAAGAAAGGCATGAGTTGATAATGAGAGAATCTTTTGGTGTGAACTGTCCTTTAAATATAAATGGTCTCTAAGTCTCATGAAATTCAGTCAGTATTTGTATTGCTTTGTAGAAAGCGTGATTTAATCAGGCTCAGGCTGTTCCCTCAAGGCAAGGTACAAATTATAATTTTAAATATCACATTGTTTGCTTTGTACTATTTGTTCAGTGGAGCTGTGCTAACACCATTGTGTTCTATATAGCACCTTGTGATTAAGGTCGTATCTCTGTTTTTGCATTAGTTAACTTGCAAGACAATGAATTTGAGCTAATACTGAGCGTTAGTACTTTTAAAAGTAAAACAGAGAGGGAGAATTGTGCAAAAAGGGAGGATAATACGGATAAAAAAAATTAAGAATTTTTACTTAGACTGTTATTCAAAAAGGTCAGTTTATACTTTATTGTCATAGAACAGGCATGAAGAGACAATTTATTATTTGATGTGTTAATGCAATCTTCCTTTTATGCACAATGATAGTAAAGGCATTATGTATATTTGCTCTTTCTCTGCATGTGTTCACAGGAAGCAGACACGGATGACCAGCAGGGCACACTGACGTTTGAGGAGTTCACTGTCTTCTATAAGATGATGTCATTAAGACGAGACCTCTATCTACTGCTCATGTGTTTCAGTGAGAAGAAGGATCACCTGACCGCAGAGGAACTTGGCAACTTTCTGCGTGTCGAGCAAAAGGTCAGTGTAACATCTGTTCCTGATCAAAACCTGTGACCTCTCACATTCGATTGTTGTGTCTCTTCTCATTTACCATATTTGTGTCATTCTCATCTGAAATGGAAACTTGTATCTTGTATCCAGTATGCTAGACATGTTCCAGTGACCCTGTCTTTTTAAGATATTTTCACGTTTTTATGAACGTACATGATTATTGCATAAGCTTTTTAAAATAGTGTTTTAAATGTAAATCCCATAAGCTCTGTCCTGACTGATGTTTTTAACCCCTTCTGATGTCAGGCTTTTAGATCTTTCCTTTTCCTTTACAAAGTCTTAATTGCATCTTACTATGTGCTGTCTATATAGTAAAATGGTCCAAAGTTGCCTTGTCACTATTAGACAGGAGTTTAAGGTCCTTATCCATCAAGTTAAAATTGTATTTTGCATGTAAAAAAAAAAAAAAAAAACTACTTAAGTCATCAAAGCCTTAGATAGGCTTTAGTATGGCATAAGTTCCTCCTATTGGTTCTTACATTAAAAACCCATACAAGTAATACAGAACTACTGTTAATAACACATTCTAAATTTACTATGAGTATGTGTGTATATATAAACAATATATTGTTTTACTCTGTTTTCTGTATTTCTTTTGTGTTACACCCTTTATTGTACTTCTTTCCCTATTCCAGCTCAATATTCCAGCTCCTGGGCATTCTTTAAGATTCAGAAAGTGAAAGGCTCTGCCTCTCTATCTGCTATTATAATGGCTTTCCAGCTGAGGCTATGAACAACCCCAGTGTGATGCTAAAAAAGCCTCTCTGTGCCCCTGCTCCCTCTCTCTGCCCACGCACGGGCAGTGAAGCCCTAGGGGAAGTTGTGAAAAAAGGGAAAGAGTGCAGACAAAACAGAAGGATGAAGTCATTTAGTGACAGAAAGGCCGTTTGGAGGATTTTTTGTGATCTTACTTTAAAAGGAGGTGACCCTTAGAGACCAACTGATTGGCATGCTATGGATCCTATCTGGAAGAGTGACATGAGGTTGACCCTCTCTTTTCATTTCTTTTCTGCTTCTTCACAGATGTCCAATGTGACCCCTGAGTACTGTCTGGACATAATCAATAAGTTTGAAGTCTCTGAGGAGAACAAGCAGAATGGAGTTCTTGGAATTGAAGGTGAGGACTTTGTTTGGCCACACTCAGCTTTTATTTTCCTCCCTGTTTTCCTATATTTATTGAAGAAAACCTCACAGAATGTCTGAATAACTAGACTCAAACTACTGTATTCTTGATCATGTGTGTAAAAATAAATAAAATAAAAAAATAAAAAATAATAATGTATCTAATTATGCTGTTACCAAACTTTAAAAGGATAGTTCACCCCCCCCCAAAAAAATTGTCATCATTTACTCACCCTCATGTCGGTCCAAACCTGAGTTTCTTTCTTATGCTGAACATAAAATAAGATATTTTGAAGAATGCTGATAATCAAACAGTTGATGGTTGATGGATATTATTTTTTCAACAACTGTTGAAAGAAACTTATACAGATTTGGAATGACTTGAGGGTGAGTAAAACGATGACAACATAAACATTTTTGGGGTCAACTGTTCCTTTAAGGTCCAAACTAATCTCAGAACAGAACAGGCTGTTCTTCTGGATCTTAAAGTTCCTGTCTGTCTGTGTGTGTGTGTGTGTGTGTGTGTGTGTCGTGAAACTTCATCTGATCTTTTTGGGGCTTTATTGATTGGGTCCATGAGCACTGTCCACTGACAGTGAAGCACTGGCCACCCCATTTTCTCCTAAGCTAAATAAGACACAGGGGCTCAGTTCAGCTTGGCTTCCTGTTAGAGCAAAGCTGGTGGAACTGATTGATCCTGCCTGCTGTGAGTGAGCCCTTAATAATCCTCTGGTCAGAGCAGACTTTGGACTATCATCTATCTATATATCTGTCTATCTTTCTGTCTGTCTGTGTTTTGGTCAGTCAGATCACAAGTTAGACGAGGGAGACATATTTCTGTTTATACCTGGCATTTTAATCCCTCTCTTTTTGACCACTTTCCTGATTTATTTGAGGGGAGGGTGTATCTATGGGCAGGTGTATATATGGACCTTTCCTGATCTTTTAATTTAGTATTGCGAAATAAGCTTGTGCAATATACATATAAAGGAGACAATGGAATATGACACAATTGGCATCAGCTTTTGTTATAGCCGCAGAACTAGAACTTTGTGCTAGAATCAGGACCAGTCGAAGAACATTGTGCTTTTTACATCTTTTCATCTTCAAACCAAACTTATGATTTAAGCTTGCAGATTAAATCCCATCTGTTTAAGAATTAGTTCAGTGGGCAGAGAGCAGGCAATCTTTAATTGCTGTTCCTACACAATTGACCACATGAGCATCTACACTGCGAAAACAATCCAGTCAAATGTATTTTCGACTACCTCTGGAAGTGGCCAGAAGTGAACAATCCCAAAACATTTCAGATTCCATTGACACCTTTATTAAGTATCGTCCACATGATTGGATTGTCAAAAACATATCTAAATACCAAACGTAAACATGTCCTATATAACTGTCCTTTTTATACATGGTATTTACTGCAAATTTGCCATAGTGTTTTATTTGTTTTATTTTTTTTTTTATGTGTGTGTGTGTCGCTTCCATAATTGAATGTATGATGTGTTTCTTAGTGACTTGTTTTCCATTAGTGGCTTGTCAAGCTGAAACTAATTTATTCAGCACACATCTGCTGCATACCACTCGCACACAGCTCTTTTTGTCTAAAAACTGCATTTTCGAAAGACAACAAGACATTTAGGCTTTTAAAATTCACTGGAATGATCTCTCCAGTTGTTGCTCTCTGTGATTTTGCCATCACCCCTTTTGTCTTTGATTGAGTTGATTGTGCAAGGTTGTAACAACTGATATTTTAGCAGTGCATAATTATTAGTCATTTGCCTAAATTTTAAGATTTTGGAAAACATGTTTCATGTTTTGTTTTTGGCTTGTTTTTGATTCTGTAGCACCATATTATATACGGCTCAAATAAGCAAAGAAATATACAGCTGTTTTGGGTTTGCTTTCACTATCTAGGGTTCACCAACTACATGCGGAGCCCAGTCTGTGATGTGTTCAACCCTCAGCACAACGAGGTCAATCAAGACATGGATCAGCCTCTGTGTAACTATTACATAGCCTCTTCCCACAACACCTACCTGACTGGAGATCAACTGCTGTCCAACTCAAAGACGGACATGTATGCTTGGGTCCTGCAGGCCGGCTGCCGCTGTGTGGAGGGTAAGAGATAACATGTCTGGATATAAGTCTAATATATATTTTCCAGTGGTTGTAAATCAATTATTTTTAGAGCCTTGTTTGTGACTATGCTTTGTGTTACAGTGGACTGTTGGGATGGTCCAGACGGGGAGCCTATGGTCCAACACGGTTACACACTGACCTCCAAGATCACCTTTAAATCTGTCATTGAGACCATCAACAAATACGCCTTTGTAAACAATGAGTGCGTACTTCCTCCTCTCTTCAGCTTTTCTTTTCTCTTTTATGATAGTTGCTTATGATCAGTCATTAGTCGATGTCAGGAAATCAATCATCATTTTCTTTGTAGCTTTTCGAAACTATCCCTGGTGGGCATACTAAAGCCATTTAAAGCTCATTTAAATAAACCATACTCTATGTTCACTTTTTAAAAGTTTTTAAGTAATTTTACATTTAAAGTAAGGAACATTACTCTGATGTACACACGAGTTTAATTATACTACAAAAATTGTAAGTTATTAGACCTAAAAAGTATATACAGTATTCTTAAAGTTTAAAATATTATTTTAGAAAAAATATATAATATATATACTATACTATAATATATAATATGCAGCAAGCATTAAGATAGTTTTCCGTTAAACATTACAATACAGCTTCATAATTAAAAAATTAATAATACTTAGTGCCCCCTAAAATACTGCACATTTCAGTAATCGTCTTCTCAAGGGAATGACATGTTTGTTCATCTTTGTCTGCTATCTGTTTTCTGTTGTATTAAACTGTTAATTTAGAAACAATTTAGATGGGCTTGCAGCCCCTATGTTTGTTTTCTCTTACTATTACCAGACAAGGCATCCAGTGAGGTGCATGACAAAGAAAATTATATTTAATTTGTAGTGGAAAATTGTTTTGTTTATCACCATGAGGATAAGTACAGTAATAACTGAAGAGATCTTCCTGTACCAGAGCCTGGATGCTCCTAGAAAGCTACCTGTCTGTTTCTTTAATGGTTTTTATCATTAAACAGCCACCTGTTTCAGCTAATGGCTCAACATAATGGAGCAAATGAGCCTTTTAGCACATGCACATCACATGCAAATTACACTCACCAAATCCCATGACACCTGCTGAGACAGCATTCCCATCACTGTAGCCCTACAGGGCATCTTTTTATCTTTCCACTTTCAGAGTATATATTTTTTTCATGTGTGGTCATGTGCGAGAGGAGGGTTTCCCTGATTGCTAGGTATCTGTCATTTAGGTATAGCTTGTCTGAATCTAATTCTGTCATTTTCATGGAGCACTACATTATTATTATTATTAATTTTTTTTTTTTTTTTACTCAGAAATTTCTGAGATCACACTTTTTTTGTCACATGTAGCCATCAAATTCACAACATATCTTTTTTCTTAAAGAGTGTTTTTGTCTTGTTTGTTCATAGAAGAAAGACCTGAAAATGTCTTTTTTTTTTTTTTTTTGCTTTCCAGGCTTGAAAATGTAATAATAATAATAATAATAATAATAATAATAATAATAATAATAATAATAATAATAATGAATATTTGATGTATATATGTATGTATGTATTTGTTTTATTTATCCATTTAGATTCTGCTTTAAAATATTGAATTGCTAGATTTCAGTGATAGACAATAATCATTAAAACAAGATACATTTACAGGATAAGCTACATTTATTAGAAATTATTTAACTGTTGAAATAAAACCTTAAACAATTTGCAGTGAGGTAAGAAAAAGGAACTTAAAATCAACAGTTGTTTATTCTCTGAAAACACACTATCTACTACAGATACGTATAATACATTAATATGTATTACTTTTCCAATTTATCATGATTCATGGAGGTTTCATAGATATTGGTAAACAAGGCACAAACACAGATTAGGAGAAAGATTTTTGCATTGTAAAATGAGTGTGCAGATGAAGTAAACAGAACAGCCAGACAGCATGCGGCAAGGGAAAGTAAAAAAAAAGAGACACAGACAGACAGACAGACAGACAGAAAGCAAGGAAAAAGGAAGTAGTGAGATAGCAAGAGAGAGAGCACAAGACAGTGAAGATGAGTCGAGATGAAAGAAATAAGGATAAAAGGTTAATGTCAGGGGAAGGCTCTGGAGGCAGGGAGCAGCTGCTGACTGTTCTAACTGTTCCCTGGTTTGTGATTACTGTCACCCTCATCCTTTCTCTCTTCTGTCTCCTGCTGCATCAGGTTTCCCGTGATCCTGTCCATAGAGAATCACTGCAACATTCAGCAGCAGAAGAAGATAGCTCAGCACCTGAAAGAGATTTTCGGAGACAAGCTGGATGTGGGGGAGGCTCTGAACAAAGACCCAAAGCAGCTCCCCAGTCCGAACTCCCTGAAGGGCAAGATTCTTATAAAGGTTTGGCATGAACTGAAGACACCTTTTCTAAATGTCTAATGTTTTCCCCCTTTTCCTTTTCCTGATTTTGTCTACTGTACTCTCTTCTCTTTTTTGTCTTTTGTTAAACCCAACTTAAATTTTGATGCTGGTATGGACTAGTAAGCTCTGGTTTGTTGCTGGTATAACTGGCGAACCAGCACATTATTGAGTATTCACCAAAAAATTACCAGTATACAGGACTTCCAGATTTTAGACAAGTAAAATAGATCATTTACATAATGATTTGAAAGTCACATATATAAAGAACACAAAATAGAAACAGAAAATAAATGTAATGAAGGCTAATGAAATAGCTTCACGATCCTCTATAATGTATCTATGTACATTATTGGTTGCATTTTGGTGTAATTTAGTGGGCAGTTTTTGTCTGTAGATGATGACGTTGTGGGCTGGGGACTGCATCTGGAGTAGAGACTGAAGAATCCAAACTCAAATACAAAGAATAATTTTAGCATAAAACGGTTCTTCAGAAAGATATAGTTCTATACAGAACTGTTCCCATCTGTAAAGAACCTTTAAAGAACCAATGTTTTTTTTTTTTTTTTTTTAATACAGAATCCTCCAGATATGATTAAGAGTGTCAGCAAATATACCATTTCACAACAGAAAAATAGAGATGGATTGCCTGAAAAAGAGAAAGTTGGTAGAGAAAGAGATTCTGTCATCATTTACTTACACCATTTCAAAACTGTCCAACGTTTTCATGTTCATCATAAAATAAGTTCTTTTGAAGAATGTCCTTGCTGCTATTTTCCATAAAAAGAAAATAGCCTTGGGCTGTCATGCTCTAAAAAAGTTCAACTTTTAGTCTTTTCCCCACACAAAGATATTATATGTGGCTTCAGAAGACAAAGAATGCATGGACATCTTTAATTATGTTTTTTGTTTTTTTAGATCTTATAAAGCAAGCGATGACAGAATTTTAATTTTAGCTAAACTGCATAAGGATGTAATGGGATGACAGGTGGTCAGTCACATGAGAAGAAAGTATTGCTTCGTGTAAATACCGACGTCACTGTGCCAGCGAGGGAGCTTGGCATTAGTAAAACATGTTAAGACAGATGGCACTGCCAGCCTGCTACATTACAGGACCCTCCCAGTAGAGCAAACAGTGACGACTGACTCTTAAAACCCAGCAGGGACCCTCTGTGATTGGAGCACACTTGAGTAAATCCCCCCACACTTGAACACGGGTCTCCTTTGATTGCACACACACACTTAAACGTGCCACAATGACGATTCCCTCCACCAGACGAGAGCACTCATCCTGTGTTCCTGCAAACTCTGGAGGTCAAAAGCATGGGGATTGATTTTCACTCCAATTTGTCGCTCCACCAGCAACTTTTATTTCCCACTAGCCCTCACACAAATGTGCTTGTGAGAAAGACTGGAGGAGACAAGTGTTTGTTTTGGAGTTTTAGGTTTACTGATCCTTAAACGGGTTTCAGTGCTCTGAAGTGTCTAAGACACTGTTTATCCTATATAGATGTTCAGTGCATTGTGGGTCATTGGCTTGCCTGTTAAATGTCTGAATGATGGGTGAAAGTGAGTTATGTGTCTTATCAGGAATGAAATGACATGCTTACCAACTCAAAACTAAAACAAAACATTACACTTCAGGCTTTCTTGAAAGAATTTTTTTCTTCATTGGCCTTAAGACTGCATACTACACTTCTCTTTCACCTGTGACCAGCAGTCAGATGTATGATTTCAATTCTAGTATCAATATCTGAGGTGCTGTGTTTTGTCGTCTGGTCAGAGGAGAACTGGCCCCCCACCTGAGCCTGGTTTCTCCCAAGGTTTTTTTTCTCCATTCTGTCACCGATGGAGTTTCGGTTCCTTGCCGCTGTCGCCTCTGGCTTGCTTAGTTGGGGTCACTCCATCTACAGCGATATCGTTGACTTGATTGCAAATAAATGCACAGACACTATTTAACTGAACAGAGATGACATCACTGAATTCAATGATGAACGGCCTTTAACTATAATTTTGCATTATTGACACACTGTTTTCCTAATGAATGTTGTTCAGTTGCTTTGACGCAATGTATTTTGTTTAAAGCGCTATATAAATAAAGGTGACTTGACTTGACTTGCTGTGTCAACACAATCACAGTCGCCGGTTTAAAGAGATGTGAAACACTATCTAACACTCAATAATGGGGTTAGATAGTGTTTGCTGTCAAATATTGTAAAAAAGGATTATGGAAGCATTGATTAATCTTTTCTTGTCTGTAGGGGAAGCGTCTTCCTCCGTACTTGTCTGCAGATGCTGAAGAGGGTGAGGTGTCTGATGACGACAGTGCTGATGAGATTGAAGATGACTTCAAGCTGAAGAATAGCATGGTAAGACTGTAACACACACTGATCAGGATTGAGCACACACATATTTATACACACTCAGTGTCAATCCACATGTACAGAATGCAACTACACAAATACCTTATTGAAATTACAAATAAGATTGTGTTGCACTCTTAAATGTTACGTTTTTGACTTTTCCACTACTTCAGCTGTTGTTTCCCTTTCTCCATGTGCTGCTATGCCGCCGTCTTTTCACATGTTATCACGTCTTATGCATCTCTCTCTGCTTCTGTGAAAACCTCTTAGTTTTGATGCAAGCCATTATTTTGTCTGGCTGCTTCCTCACACCATTCTGGCTCACAGTGAGCTGTTGGTGTCAGTCTCTAAAAGCCGATCAATCACAGCCCGAACCCCTGGCAAGCTTCTGTTTGTGTGGAAACACCTCTATATAGGCAGCGGAAAGTCTTTGTGTGACAACATGGCCATTTGCCAAAAGATCCATCCAGCAGCGCTGCTATTAACAGAGACAACCTTTACAATCAGTCCAGCGATATTTAACACATTCATTTATTTTCCCAAACATCATTTATTAACAACAAATTGGTTTCCTATGTAAGTATTTTTTGTTATCTTTAATGAAGAATGCTTTAATAGCATGTACCCTTGCAAAATGTTGCTTTTTTAGGAGTAATTAATGTTTAATGATCCACTCAGACAACAAGTCATTGCTGGGAGCCAATTCAAAGTTTTTTTAATGCTTTATCTCATTACTTGCCTACTTAAACATGTCAGGAAATGCAGGAAACATGCCGCCCTTGCTGTATTTTGAGGGCCATTATGGCTGAGGACAGGTTTTAAATCAATTTACCTGTCCAAACAAAATACAAAACTGATCCTCTTATTTGCATATTTGGCTTTTATAATACTTAGAACTCGTCCTTTATTGCTCTCTCAGATCAGTATGCCAGGCTTTGATTTTTAATAAAACGACTCATGAATAGCCATTGAAATTTAGAGAGAGAGAACACACATCGATTAGGCCCCTGTCACACTGCGCAAGCTGTGCATATTTATTTGGGTACTCATAATAAGAAATTGCATAATTCATATTGCGGGTGTACTCTTGAGTGTATTTATGATAAACTAAAATCAAATACTTTACTTTGCTTTAGTATGTTTGTCAGAAGATTGTGTACTTTACAGCACGGCAAAAGATTATTAGAACATAACGATTTAAATATTGGACGACTAAAAACTGCAGCTGAGCGATTACTTTTAAGTACACTTATGTGGTTTGCAGTACTTCAATGATTTACTAAGTATACTAAAAGTTCACATTCAGTAGTTTTAAAATCATTTCTTTTTCACAAGGCCAAGCAGCATTTTTCTGCATAGCAAAAGTGAACATGGAAGAAACGTTCCAGTGTTGAGTCTATTTTTGTCATAGTCAGTTGAAAACAGACTGAAAATGATCTATAAACCTGTTTATCAAGGCTTGATAAGCAACATAAAATCTCGGGCTATTCATCAATTATTTTGAGGAAAAAAAAGAAAAAGAAAATTCAGTTTCAAGGTTGATACAGGATAGAGTTTCTTTTTTGTAAATATTATTTTTTAAGACAGTTAAGAAGTTTATATCTTAAGTTTGCTGTATGGAAGTTCTTCCTAGAAATAATAGATGCTATTTTCTGTATTGATTCTCTAAAAAAGATGAATTATAAACTGCAGATTGTGACACTCTACTTGCTGAATTTCAGTCCAATGGGTCCAGTCAGCAGGTGGAGTCCCACATCAGGAAGAAACTAGACTCGCTGATGAAAGAGTCTCAAATCGGGGACAAAGAGGACACAGACAGTTTCTCTATCCGAGCGCTGCTCCGTGCCACCCATGAGGGAATCCAAAGAAACCTGCGCAAGGTAAAGTAGCTCGAACTGTGATACTACATTCTGAAGTCTGTGTGATCTCCAGATTCTGTGCAAAGATGTAATGTTGCATGAAGCAGCACTTAAAACAACAAAACACAAACCCATTGCAGCCCCTACTGAAATAAGCAGCTCTACAGAAGGAAAGAAAGAAAAAAAAAAAAGAATTAGAATACCTAATCAGTGTGCGCACATTAGTCTTGCAATCCAGAAAAAGACATGGAGCATCCCTTAATTAGCATTCATTCTGCCTCTTTCCTTGCCCTATTATTAGACTTTGCACTCTCTAAACATTCATTTTGATGTGCCGTTTGTAATGCACAGAGGGATTTTCTCTCCCCTCCAGTGTTCCTGCATAATATTTATGAAGAAAAAAAAGATCCATTTGAGCGAGCGCTGAAATTAAGTACTGTATGTCTGGAGATGATGTTAAGTCAGTGTTGTGATCATTTTATGCATCACTGAATGTAAAAGCATCTCTCTGACCACGTGTGTCCACAAATACTCATTTGAACAGATTTTGACACTCAAGTCTTTGCGTTAGAATTAGATACATTTTAAAGAAACAGTTCAATCATAGCTGGGAATGAAGACATCATTTACAAACCCTTATGTCATTCTATTTTTACAGCGGAACAAATATTTTGTAGAATGAACAAGCTGCTGTTTTGAATGCAGTGAAAATAGACAGTGACTACTGAATATTATCCTGTTCCTTGGAAGATAGGCTTGGAACATAGTCAGTGGCAAGGGCATTTTAGTTTTTCTTATTTGTTAGTTAAGAGTCATTAGTTATTCGTATATGTTTTTCTTGAATGCTTGTGTTTAGATGTAAAATTAAAATAGTACCTATTTGTTTCTTATATTTGTTCTACTTTTGTAGTTTTTCTTATTTTAATAGCAAAGATAAAATAAATAAAAAATAATTGTTAATATAGTAATTCATATTAAGAAAGGAAGTTGAGGAAACAATGCAATGTTGCTAGGTGATTTTGCTTTGAAACCTTCAGAAAACTTCAACTCCATTTTTTTAGAACTGAATTTGCTGACTTTGTCGACTTCAAACAGGTGTAGCTCAGACATTTTTCATCTGAATACAACAAATCATATGTCATATTGAAAGTATACATATATATTCAAATGTTATCAGAAATATTTGTTTTAGTGTTTACTGAAATTATAGATTTTTTAAATGAACGAGTGCTTCAGCAATATAATACATGATTTAGTAACTTAAAACAGTAAACAAATCTATTTTTCCCCCTTAAATTTTTAATTTATGAATTTAATTTACTTAATTTTATTTGATCCACAGAATGATGCAAAATTTTAAAAACTTTCATTCAACAATACATCTTTCATTATTTATTTAAATTATTAAATGCATTATTTAAATGCATTATTTATTTAAATGTACATTTATTTTTATTCAAAACACCTTGCAGTTAGTATTTATTTTTTATTTTACTTTTTTAAATACCGATATGAACCAGGGAATAATGTAGGCCACCAAAATGGATTGTTACGGCAACATCTTTTTTTTTGTTTTTGTTTTTTTGTTTTACTAAATAAAAACTAAATAGCAGCTTAGACATTTTATTAAACATCTCATTTTTGTGTATTATGCATTTTTTAATTATCTGTGAAATTATTATAATGTGTTGTGTTTGTCATCCAGAATTCCAAAGACGGAATGAAGAAATCCCAGAGCCGCTCTTTCATTAGCAACCTCAAGCACAAGGTCAGAATAAAGACAATCTTTTTCTGTCTTTCTTCCTCTCTCTCGCTCTTTCTTTTTTCTCTTTCTCCATTTTCTCTGTCTCTGTTACAGAATCAGGACTATCCTATTTCCCGTCATCTTTGTGTATGTCTGCACTCTCAAATGTTACACAAATGTGTACTTTTCACTACTGGTTCACTACCCAGAGGCAGAGAGATTTAAAGAGCTATCACTATTGATTGATTAAAGCATGGGACAGATCATAAAGATGCATCAGTACTTCTAATCAGATATCTGATAGACATTGGGCGCATTTACATGCACGTTCTTAAGCCAATTATGCTTAATAAGCCGAAAACACGGTCATGTTATGTTATGATATGTGACAGGAATGCATCATTAGTGCAGATTTAAGCGCATCTAGACAGAGCAAATGTTTTGCAGTAAAGAAGGAAGGAAGGAAATATATCACAAAAGCAGATTCTTTCATGATAGTCCCAAATATGCAAGTCAAATATGCAAATGATTATGTTTGGACATCACTAAAGGGAATTAACCTGAAGTCATGTAAACGCAGCTTACTTGCGTTGCCAGGTTACTGATGTGCATGTAAACGAGGAAACCTGGTTATTTGAAGAAGCTGATATTTGTGCTTATAGTGCTCATTGCTGCTCTCAGAACAGTTCCAGCAGGCAAATGTGCTTTTAAATCTCTTTGCTTTAAGTGTATATTTACTGAATTCATACATTGGTTAAAAACACCTGCTGACATGATATCTGATGGTGATTTATTCCTCAAGATCCCATATGATTTTGTGCACGATTAATGACAGCTCTCAGCTCATTCTCAGGCATTCTCATATTCCGTCCTCTGCATAAAAACTCACTGAGAGCATTATTAATCTCCATCTCGTATGTTGAATCTGGTCGGTGTGTAATTTAACACCTCAATAGCAAATCAATGAAGCGAGTAAACAAGGCTTGCGGTCGCCTCCCCATAAGTTTGATCTTCAGCTATTGTATTGGGCCGTCTAAACTTTATTGATTTTTTCATTAAAATGCAATCAGGGTTGTCAAAGTTATGCTGTGGTTTCTTGTCTCCTCTAGATCGCATCCGTCTTCTCTGTCATTCCTACAGGAAGCAGCCAGGCACGCCTCTTTATTTGCACATGATATTTCCTCCCACTCTCGATATTTGTCTTTGAGTGTGTGTTTATGAGGTTTCAGAGGTTCATCTTTTGTTAGTAATGAGCCAAAAGCCTGTAATTACTTTAGCTGTTATACACAGCTCCTCGTAGCCCTGAAAAAGTTACATGATTGGGACAATAGTCACGTCTGGCAAGTATGAATCCTTGTTTACACACAGACTCATGTGGTTATGTTAAGTATGCTCTTTAAAACAGGCCAGAGCTATTCTATTCCTCTCTGTTGTGTGTAGGAGGAATTCCATTACCTCCCGTCCAAAGCAAAGGAGTAAACGTTTGCTCCATGCACTTATTTAGCTGGCTGTGCGTTTGTGTGTGTTTCCACAGAGGCACTCCAAATCAAGGCTGAAATGTCAGAGTGTTGAGACAGACGATGACGGGCAGCAGGAGCCATCAGGTGGACAGTTTAACAGGTGTGACTCTGTTTATGTCCGCTTTTTAATGTTTTTTTTTTGTTTTTTTTAAATAGTATTTTTTAAATACCTCATTTACAACATATAAATAGGCAAAGTTGATGATTACTCAGTCAGAAATCATTCTAATATGCTGATTTTGTGCTTTAGAAAGAGGGACAAGCACTGAACACTATGTTAAAAAAGGCATCCCTCCACCGCTTGCGATTTAGACTTTTAAATAAAATTTTCATTTCATCATTATTTAATGAACTATTGATACCATGGTTGCTAGAAAAGGTGTAAAAACATATAATAAAATCATAAAATTCGAATTACCACCCACGTTAATTGGCAAATAGACCTGAGTTTTGTGAATAAGTCACTATGATCTACTGTATAATGAGCCGATTTTGCATTGCAGGTGAGTTTGTGCTGAAAAGCTTTACATTGAAATGCATTGCAATAATCGCAAATGCTGTACAACTGTTTCATAAACTCACCTCATATGGCAGTCATGAAGAGATTGTTAATGTCTTATGTTAATGAGAATTTGCCATCATTTGTATGCTCAATGGGTTACATTAACACCACGAGGAAAGTCATTTGTAATGAAACCGTCACTCTGCAAGGGGCTTTTCTTATCTTTATTTTCACAATGATTTCCTAGTCTAGACGTGCAGGAAAGATGCTGTTAGCATTTGAGCTCATATTTGCATTTCAGACATGAAGTGTTTGAAGATGCATTGAATAATCAGTTATGAGTACATTTTCGTTTGTTTATAGTATGTATGAAAGCAGTTTAGGGTTGGTAAGATTTTTTTTTAATGTTTTGTTAAGCTCACCAATGCTGCATTTAATATTCTAACAACTTAAAATACCATTTTTTTATTTGAATATATTATAACATGTCATATATTCCTGTAATTGCAATTGGATCTGGAGCATGTCATTGCATCTAACAGTCAGACGTTTTACAAACTTCCTATATTTTGCTGTGTCTCTTTGTAGAGGTGGAAGGAGAAGGAAAACGATAAAGATGAGTAGAGATCTATCAGATCTGGTGGTGTTCACCAACTCTGTGGCCTCTCAGGAGTGTTTAGACGAGGGTGAGAAATGTTCCTATTTTACCATATCTGATTATTGATCCCTGCTGTCAAGGCTTTGTAATAGAGATGTTTAAAAAATAGCTTTCACTATAAAAAATATGCTGTTTCAAGAGCACACATCTAACCTAAGCTTTCTTGCACCTTCTTTCTCAGGATCACCCTATAATGTTCTGTCGTTTAGTGAGACACGAGCTCAGCACCTGGTGCACCATCGATCTGAGCGCTTCTTGAATTTCAACCAACGACAGCTCTCTCGGATCTATCCCTCTGCCTACCGGATCGACTCCAGTAACTTTAACCCACAGACATACTGGAATATGGGATGCCAACTTGGTGAGGAACGACACACAGATGGCCAAACACTCATGAAATTCACATAGATACAAACATGAATACAAACAAAAATCTTCATCTGTGGTTGCCCATGCATATTTTCAAAGAGAATGAACTGTCTCCCTCAATTATACACCTTGTATATTGACAAACAGTCATTATTGTAGAGTATATCACATAATGCTTACAAAAAAAAAAAAAAAAACAAAGATTAAAATTAATGTGCTAAACATTTCATTTTATTATGTATCTTATATGACAGTGGGTACACTTTACTAAGCAACAAGCGTTCTGTTATGCTTATTCAGGATCCATCCATAAAGATTTTTGTAAGCTCACTAACTAGTATGGTGTGTAAAAATTAAGATCTATTAAATAAAAATGCCCAAATGCATCTATGACCCAGTTGACCCTCTGACCCTACTTTGTTAGTGTATGTGCACATGCTGTGTGTTTTAGCAGTCCCTTCTGTAATGCCATATGTTCTCTGCTGTGCATACCATCTGGGTCTTGGTTGTGCAGAAAAACTGGCAGGTTGGCCCAATTGTGCAAGTCATGTAAGACAATGCACTAATGCACTTTTCACATGCACACACAAGCACTATTCATGAGAGAGTGACAAAGCTTTTACATACACAAACACACATACAATGTGGTGCAAAAGTCAGAGCCTATTAGAGAAAGTGCATTCATTTTGCACTTCTATAATGTACAGTGGTGGCTAAAATTAGTAGAACACTGGTATTTTTACCAGCTTTCTTTTGTTGTGGTGTCAGTAGGAAAAAAATCAGTTTACATTTATAAACATTCATTTTGTCATTAATTGTAATAATCCCGCGATTCTGACAACAGCCAGTGATTCACACAGAGATCTGATCTCACCATCATCCAGTCTGTCTGGAATAACATGAAGAAGCAGAAGAAAATGAGACACACTAAATCCAGAAGAACTGTGGCAACATATCCAAGTCACTTCAAGAAACCTACTTCCAAAGCACTTGTGTAAAAACAATGTAAAATGTGAATGCTGTTAAAATAATGTCACAAATAGATTTGCTTTATCAATTAACTGCTATTAAATAATTCAATCAGCATTTGGTGTGATCATACTTTGCATTTAAAGAAGCTTTTGCCCTAGGTGCACTTGTGCATAGTTTTTCAGGTAGCTTTGCTGGTAGGTTTCTTGAAGTGTCTTGGAGACACAGTTCTTCTGGATTTAGTTCGTCTCAGTTTGTTCCCAGTTTGTTCTGATCTGTTGTAGCATAGCCGTTATTACTCAGTTTGCAATTTACATGACACTATTATTGAGTGTTAATGATGAGGCAGCTAACAGAAAAGAAGCAGTGACGAATCATATAGACAAGAAGAAAGGGTGAAGACAGAAATCAGAAATTAAATCAGGACCAAGACAGAAAAAAAGATGAAAAAGGGGATGCAGAAGCATAGCAAATGAAGATGTGTGTGTGTGTGTGTGTACGTGTGCTTGTGTCTGTGTGTGTGCCATCATAGGGGTTCAATAAACAAGAGTAAATTGGAACTTGTGGAACCGCAGCTGAGTTCTGCCCCCTGATTGTTTATTGAAAAAGATGTTTACCAGGTCATGATAAAACCTCATAATTTGTTAGCCATCCAGTTTATTTAGCTTTACAATTCTTTAGACAGATTGAAAAAAGGATGGACTAAAAGGAAAGGATGTGAGGTGTGGCCAAGTATGGTTTGTGCCATACTTGGAATTTGTGCACTGCATTATCCCATCTAAGTGCACACACACAGCAGGGAGTAGTGAACAAACATGCACACACACACACAATAAACACACACCCGGAGCAGTGGGCAGCCAATTCTGTGGCGCCCGGGGATCAGTTGGGGGTTCGGGGTCATGGTATTGAGGTTGGAGAGAGTGTGCTATGATCTCACGTAGCAGATCGTCACTGATTTTATTTAATTTTTTTCATGCTAGTAGCTTTCTGCACTCACTCATTCAAAACTGAGGCGATTTCACTCCAGCGCTTCTTCTCATTACAGTTGTGATGCGTTTGACACATTATACAGACAGTCATGTTACTACAAAATGTCAAGAAACAGTTTCCTCTAGCTCCACTTTTCAAAGAAGCCATACATCAGCTGTTTTGTGGTTCTGTGCATAGGCTATAAAAGTACTGACGTAATCATATAGCCATCATCATCCCGATTTGTGTGCGAGCAGATCGGGAGGTGCAATATTCGATTGCTGAATGCCTCACACTACCAAATAATCCGCGCAAAACATTGGGACAGACCGAGGTCCTTGACAAGATGTTTGCTCCGATTCTTGGGAGGTGGAAATCAGGGCTAAATCGCACTAGAAATCCTGTAGTGTGAGCCAGGCTTTAGGCACCCCCCCCCCCCACAGTTTTTTTAATTAATTATTTTATATATTTTTAACCCACAGTGGCTTTAAACTACCAGACTGATGGCCGTATGATGCAGCTGAACAGAGCCAAGTTTATGGTGAATGGAGGCAGTGGCTATGTGCTCAAACCTGGCCCAATGTGTAAAGGTACACTTGTGCATTCAAAGTACTGGTACATCACAATATAAGACCACTCTGTCACTAAAGACTTAACTGTAATAATTACTAACTCTTAAGTGTCAAGTTATTCAGTTACTCTAGGTATTTTGTTGGACTCTGAAAATCTATTCCAGGCTCCTTCAACCCACTGAATGATGATCCGCTCCCTGCTAATCCGAAGAAACAGTTGGTGATAAAAATCATTAGTGGACAGCAGCTGCCCAAACCTCCCGATTCAATGCTGGGAGACCGTGGTGAGGTAAGCAGGTGCATTCTGCTAAGAGCACATTTCCAATAGGGTTCAGAGTTGAAATGCAGTTAATACATTCAATGTTTAATGGACTTCATCCATAGATCATTGATCCCTTCGTTGAGGTAGAGATTATCGGACTTCCGGTGGACTGCTGTAAAGAACAAACCAGAGTTGTGGATGATAATGGTACAGCTTTGTTCTCATGTGTCCATGGATTTGTTGAGTTTATTTGAACAGAAATAAAGTTTTGGGGCAAAAGTTTTAAACCCTGCTAACTTTTTGTGTGATTGTTAATGCAGGATTTAACCCTGTGTGGGAAGAGACTCTGTCTTTCACACTTCACATGCCCGAGGTGGCTCTAGTACGCTTCCTGGTTTGGGATCATGATCCCATTGGACGAGACTTTGTTGGCCAGAGGACCGTAGCTTTCAGCAGTCTCATGCCAGGTATAAGAAATTCTATGTTTGGTTGTCTCTTCAACTAACCGTACTTTTGGACTTGTCACATTATCAGGTGATTAAATGACTGATATAATAAGATTAAAAAGACAAGAAAGACCATGAGGAGACTGAGAAAAATTGAGATGAAGAGCTAAAGAACTCAGGGTCGTTAAATAGAATGTAGAATGAGATAGCAGCAGGTTCCTTTGTCTTGGAGTGGTGTCATGTGAAGCATGTCATTAGAGTAATGGAGGCCTGAGATGCTGCCTTTGGACAAGTCTGCTGCTGAACTCTCTCTGCCCTCATACAGACAGTCACACGGTCTCACCAATGAAAGACATGTTTCTGTGCTAAAGCTATGACACCATGTCTTTCTTCCTATTTTTATTTATTTATTTTTAGTTGCATTCACTCTTTGAATGTTCTCACAAATGCAAATGCCTTTCTTCCATCCCATTTTCAATCATTCCTCCTCTTTCCCACTCCTGCAGGATATAGACACGTTTATTTGGAAGGAATGACAGAGGCATCGATTTTTGTCCATATCACAGTGCATGACATCTATGGGAAGGTGAGCTTATGAACTACACAGACAGCTGTACCCAATCAGTCCAATAAAGATCCACAGCCATTTCCACTGGGCATGTTACCAATTTAAATTCTACTCACTAGGGCTGTCAAAATAGCTGAAAAACAGAATTCAAATTTTGCACTTAAAGGGTTAGTTCACCCAAAAATTAAAATTATGTCATTAATGACTCACCCTCATGTCATTCCAAGCCCGTAAGACCTCCATTAAGTCATTAAGGACATGATTTTCATTTTTGGGTGAACTAACCCTTTAATTAATTATATTAAAAATTAAAAATTATATTCAAAAATTTAAAATGCATAATTTCAGTTAGGGTGAAGAAAAGCTTTTTGCTTCTCTCCTGAGCAAAATATTAATAATGCACGTTTATTCAAAGCATAAGAAAATATGACTGAAAAAAAACAAACAAACAAAAAAAAACATTATATTTAAAATAATGTTTATAAACCAATTATAATTAATTGCTTAAACAACTATAAACAAAACAGCGTCATGTATAGATGCATAGTTAAATACAAAGGGCGGAAAGCCAGTCACACAGAATACATTTTTTTTAATAAAAAAAATACGAGAAGCAGTGGTATGGGGAACAAAAACCCACCATTAAGTCTTGAGATATGTTTTTAAAAAGTTGAATTTTTAATTTTTTTAATTGAATTTTCATTTTTAGGCTTTCTAAAAATGCGGCTCTCTTGTGCGAGACGTGAGTCCAACAGTATCCCTGTGTAAAATATGCATTCTGTGTGAACGGCTTGGTTTCAGTTTTGATGTAAACAAGATTTTCTCCACATTATGTTCTCTTTTGCCGCGTTTCCACCGAAATTAACCGGAACATTTTTACCAGGAACTTTTTTTCCCAGGAACTTTTTTTCCCCCAGACCTGTTGCTTTATGTGTTTCCACCGCGGTGTAAAGTACCGGGAAGATTAGGCAAATGACTGGTGACGTAGGTCCGCGCGTGTTTCTCAATACAAAGTACACTGATTTAAAAAAAAAAAAAAAAAAAAAAAAAAAAAGTAAGCTGATTTTGGACGTGCATCATCGGTAGTTAGTTCAGACTTTGTGCATTCGACTGGGGAGTGTGATGTCTGCAACGACGCAAGTCCGGTAAATCTATAAACAGCAGCGTACTTGATAACTTCAGTCAGCTCGTCTTGACTACTGCAATTTTCCTTACTGTGTATTTACAATAAAACGAAATAGGATATCAAATACCACTGCCTCCTTTGGTTTTCATTTAAGCATAATAACAGCTGCAGAAATGTACTTAGTTCAGGGATATGCAGCCATTACAATGAAACGAAATATTATATAAATTTGCCTTTTTTATTTTCATTTTAACATATGGATAAATTGAATACAGACCAAAGAAAACCTGTTAGATTTACCCCGCAGCTGAATTATATGTTATGTTTAACCACTAAAGACACATCAGAGCCAGCGGCACATATCAGAAGGTCTATCCCAGGAGAGGCTGCTCTCTGTGGATACATGAGGACTGAGCTCCCGCTGATCGAGTGGAACTCACCGTCTCAGAGATCGGCGAAACACATTTTTAAATAGGCGCTGTCTTTATAAATAAACAACAGATTTGAGTTTTAAACAACTACATTCTCACCTGAAATACTTTTAAAATTACATTTCATGACACAATAACAGTAATATTTGAAAATGATCTGAATAAATGGTGTTTGAACTCAACCAATGCTGCGTGAACTCAGATGGCTTTGGCTACAGCAATTTTCCCCTCAGTATATTTACAATAACACGAAATAGGATATAAAATACCACTGCCTCCTTTCGTTTTCATTTAAACATAATAACAGCTGCAGAAATGTACTTACTTCAGGGATATGTGTAACGTTATATACAGCCATTACAATGAAACGAAATATAGACTTGCCTTTTTTATTTTCATTTTAACATATAGATAAATTGAATACAGACCAAAGAAAACCTGTTTGATTTACCCCGCAGCTGAATTATATTTTATGTTCAACCACTAAAGAGACATCAGAGCCAGCGGCACATATCAGAAGGTCTATCCCAGGTGAGGCTGCTTCTCGGCGGATACATGAGGACTGAGCTCCCGCTGATCGAGTGGAGCTCACCGTCTCAGAGATCGGCGAAACACATTTTTAAATAGGCGCTGTCTTTATAAATAAACAACAGATTTGAGTTTTAAACAACTACATTCTCGCCTGAAATACTTTTAAAATTAAATTTCATGACACAATAACAGTAATATTTTGAAAATGTTGATCCAAATAAATGGTGGTTGAACTCAACCAATGCTGCGTGAACTCAACCAATCAGAATGTTTAGCGCCAAAGTCCCGCCCCCGAAAGTTCCGGAACTTTGAAAAAGTACCACCTCGCCAGCAGGGACTTTCTGAGGGGCATTTTTTTACCCGGAACTTTATTTAGTTCCTGGTTCCTGCGGTGGAAACACACCAAGTACCAGGCCAAAGTCCCTAGTTCCTGGGTAAAGTTCCTGCGGTGGAAACGCGGCTTTTGTTTCTAGTGGCTTTAACTGGATAGTCTAACATAAACCTTACAATGCAATGACACTTACATTGTCATGGCATCTCGTGTCCCACTGATAAAGGTCAAATATACTTCGGCCATCCGCGCACCATATGCATTATGTCATTTTCGTCATCCACGTGCATGCATATTTTTGAGACCTCGCGGACGCTGCGTGTACGCAAGGTGAATGATGAAACAGAAGCGGAAAACTGCTCGAAAATGCTAGAGGGGGCAAAACAAGACTTCGCAATCATTGCGAGTCCAAACACAGTATATATAGGTAGTGCTGGACGGTAAACCGGTTCATACCGAAAACCGGTGTATATTTTCGTTATATGTTAATTTTGAATATACCGCCATAGCGGTGTATTTAATTACTAATCGTTCAAAACGAACGTTAGGTTGCTCCGTGGCCACGCGAAACTGTATCAGGTGGACCCTTTACAATGTTGCACTTCTAAGCAGCGACTGCGCGAGGCGTGGTGGTGATGAGGGTAAACACAGCAGTGCTCTGGTGTTATATTGTCCATCTGCAGTGCGTATTAACAGATTCATACTGCATGAGGTTGGGGTGCGTCGTGTACTGAGGCTATTTTTGCTGTGCTGCAGGCGCTGAATTAAAGTGAAAGCGCATTGTTCGCGGGAAAAATGTACATGGATTGACATGGAAACGCAGTCACATGAATTTTTGGCTAGGTTTAAAACAAGAAAAAGAGCACTTTTAGATAAACAAGGAAAACTTTATATATGTTCACTTTTATGGAAGCAGAAAAACAAGGTTCATTAAGACCTGTGGGATTGCTTTGTGGTAAAGATTTAAATGCAAAGTGAGACTGTTTCTGTCTGTGGTGTTTTAATTTTAAATATTTTAACAAGAAAAGTAGGCTAATTATTGTGTTTCTATGTTTTGCCGTTTGCTTGAGCAGCTTATTATACAAACATAGAAGTAAAATGCATGAATAATACGTTGTTTATATTTATTGAGTTTAAACTAATGTCTATATGAAAGATTGTTACTGTTCTGTGATCAAATACTTACAATGCTGAAAAAACATGATATGAAATCAAAACAATGTATAAATGTTGTGTTTGTGGACTAAACCAACGCGGATCAGTACCGGAATGCAAACGTGCACGTCCTGTGTGAAAGCACAATGAGTACGTGCTGCGGACTGCATATGCACTGCAGTCGGAGTATATGTAAAACAGGCGTTACGGCCAAAAAGAGGAGCCTGGTCTTTTGTTTGGAGGTTTTTTGGTTTCCAAAAATCCGACGTCGACAAAACATCCTTTTTATGCAAGTGCTGTCGGGCTAAAATTATTGCAAAAGGCGGCAACATGAGCAATTTGCTCCAGCACCTTAGCCGCAAGCACGTCTTGGAATATCAACCAGCAGAAAATGCATTGTACACCTGATTATGCATAAAAAAAAAAAAAAAAAAAAAAAAAAAAAAAACCTTCATAAACCAAAAAAAGGTATAATTTAGAAAAAAAAAAAAAACGTGATATACATTTTTGGTCAAACTGCCCAGCACTATATACAGGCAAATGGTAATGGGGGACATGGCATGGGATTTGGGGAAATGGAGTTGGGAATGGAAATGGACACCAAATACAAGAGTGGATGTGTATTTATATATACATAATAAATTTACACAGTACACACACATATTTTTGGATTGTGTAACAGCACTTATTCTAAGTATATCTTTAATTGGACTTCAGCACTATTTCCACACAATTTAAGTGCATTAAGTACAAAATGAGTTTCGATTTACTGTAGCAGACTTTAAATATACCATTTTAGTATTTTCTAAATGTACAATTGTAGTACATTTTATTAAGAACATAAATATTAAAATGTATTTTTAGTATTTTTAGCATTAAATGAATGTATTTCAAATACATATAAGTGTATTTATTTTTCACTAGGGTATTCATTACTAAAGAGACATTTTCCATGAACAGTGGTGTTTTGATCGAATAAAAATGTTTTTAAAAGCTCAGATGGTAATCATAACAATCTTTTATGCAAGCTGTCCTTTTTGTCCGTTTCTACTACAGTGTGACCAAACACTTGATTGTGACATTTGTGTCTCATTTCTATCTAAAAACTGAAAAAGAGATCTCAAACAGCAAAATACTTAATGACATTTCCCCCCGTTAACATTTTATTGAAGTTCCTCCAACCTTTTTACTTTCCAGTGGAGTCCTTTAGTCCTCAACCCAAGTTATACCATAATGCACTTGCTAGGAGCTAATAAGGTACCTTGGCTATGTAGTGTGCTGCATGATACTGCATGAGCGTCATTGTGCCATCCTATTCTTGCTCAGTGAACACTAAGCTGTTGTAAATGTGCGGTTGTATGGATACGCCTTTTATTTTGTCCATCTAATTTTGTTTTGTAAGTCATTTTGTTTTGGTCAGTTCTGTCTTTGGTTTTAAAGTTGGATTTGTCTTGTGATAAATGTTGTATTTTGAAGGCTAGAAAGATGGTCAAATGAATCATTAATGGTTACAAATGAACATGCTTCCATCTGTTGGCTTTAGTCAGTAATGCAATTGTTTGTAGAATTGTTTGTGGTCAATAAAAATATTTTCATTGTGAGATTATGTTGACATTGACTGTTTTAAATGAACATGTGAAATTGCATGTATGTGTTTTGGTCTGTGACAGTTTGATTCAACCTGGGACCCAGCAAAACATTTTGTTTTTTGGTTAATTTCTTTGATATCACGTATGTAAATACATATCCAAGGAAGACATCCTGGGATTTTTAGAATATCATATGCATTCCTCATTCTCATCTTGATTTTACAGAAATAGAAAATGCTAATATTTATTTAGTTAGTATTATTTTAAGAAAAATATTGATTTGCTCTACTAGTAAATTTTTATAATTATGTGTGACGTATGTCTTGTTATCTGTACGTAGACAATACAAGACAAAATACATTTTCGTGTGTCACATTAGGAAGTAAAAAATATGCAGCATTTATCGTTCTGATAACATTTTTTTTTTTTCTGGGTCCCAGAAGGTTAAATGGCTTAAATAAATATCACGTGTTGAATTCTCTCTCTATCCCTGTCTGTTTCTCAGGGTCGTCAGCTGCGAGGTTTTAAAGGCTTATTTAATAAAAGTTCCAAATCCTCAGTGGACACACATATTGGAGTTCCACCTCGTAAGCGATCCATAACCGACCACCTCCTTCGGAGGACTGCCAGTGCCCCTGCTAAGGGCCGCAAAAAGATAAAGATGCCACTGACTGAAGCTACAAGTGACAGAGAAAACAGCACTGGGGACCCTCAAACCACTTGTGTAGAGAGGAGAGCAGAAAACAGAAAAGGCCTCCAACACCGCCCAGCATCCATGCCCCTGGATAAGCTCCTACATAGCCACCTCAGCCTGTCCAACCCAGATCGGGATGGCCCTGATCCTGGAGCTGACAGAGTCATTGGTCAGTTCTTTAAATAATTATCTTGACATAACCTTAGGGGCTGTGTCATAATGAATCAGAATGAGAACTGTTACACTATGCAATCGTTTATATTGTTACTCTAGCTATGAGGCATAATTAGAGTGGATGTTGACATTTGCTTTTTCTTCAGTTTCAGTCAAATCCAAATAAGATTAACACAAGTTTTATGATAAGAAATATTTTTTCCCCTTAGCTTCTGCCTTTATCTCAGAGAAGAATTTACTATATATGCACATTTTCATTATTTTTCTATAATTTCTTTCTACTAATAATTTCATTTAACACTTTTCACATTCTCTCTATTTTCTTTTTTAAGTGCTTTTAAAGAGATAGTTCAACAAAAATGTTTATTCTGTCATCATTTACTCCACCTTGTTCCAACCCTTTATGACTTTCATTCCTGCGCAGAGATTTAAAAAAAGATAAAATAATAATGGGTGAACTATACCTTTAAGTATTATATGTTGTTCGTCTACTGGACCCTTTGAAGTATTCAGACATGCAGGCTTTTCTTTCTTTAATACCTTAACTTGCCTTTGTCTTGTTCTGTCTTTACTATATGCTTCTCTATAGTAGAAAACTGACTAGGAAAATCCCTGCAGGTAATCCACAAGCCATTCTCGGGTTGACTCATCTAAAACATTTAAGTTTTAAGCCATTGCACCAATGTTTTTGATCTATTTTAGTTTTGTTTCATAAAAAAAGTGAAAATGTAAAAAATAGCAACAAATACCTTGATGTTTGCCATGCATCTACACAGTGCCATTATCAAACTTCCTTCTCACAGTCGTACTTGGTGGTACATTCCATTTGTCCTGTGTTTAGAGTGGCGTGTATTGGATTTTGGTGTTTGAAGGTCAGTGGAGGTGTTTTTCTTTTTTACTGACAATCATCTCCTGTAAAATATCTTCCACAGATTCCTTCCTCAGTGAGAAACCCAGATCTATCTCAGTGGATCTTCTCTTTGAAACTTCTGCCTTCAAAGAACCTGATTTCCATGCCCTTTCAGCTGACAACATTCAAGACTTTACCATAGAGCCCAAAGATACAAAAGAAATTCCTTACCTGGTAATTGAGGGCAGTAAGGAAAGTCTGGGTAATCCTCACCAGGAACACTCAAGAGGTGGACTCACCCAGACCGAAGCTGATAAATTATGTTCTTCCAAAGAGCCAGCGGACCACTCATCAGGTCCTACAAATCAGTGTAATGGTGGCAGTCGCTCACTTATTGAAGTAAGTCATAGAGATTTAAGCAAGTTGGAAGCCCCTAAAAAGAACATTTCAATAGCCAAGGCAGCCACGTATTCCTCGACTTCCTCTTCTTCCTCATCTTCAGGAACCATCACCAAATTTTCTCCTAGAATGACTCTGCCAGACCAGAAGAGTCAAGTGTCCCTCCAGGACAGTGCTCTCTCTCGCCTTATTGACGCTGTCTCACTAGAGAACGAGTATGACACCTGTGGGTCCATATCTGCTCTGATTGGCCAATTTGAGCTCACTCCTGAGCAGAGCTCCCTAATTCCATCCAACACACAACCCATGAAAAATTATCTTCCTCCGTCTGACCTTACTCATCTCAACACTGAGCTTTCCAGTACACCACTAAAAGTTATCAAAAAATCTGTGTGCGCAACCTCCGAGCTAACTGAGAGACCATCTAGTCCTAAAACGACTGAACCAGCATTCTTTACCATCTTGGATGAGGAGGTGCTTTCTCCTGTTCCTACAAACAGCCTTTGTCAAACCAACTTTCACAATGACTTGGTTTGTTCTGCTGTGGTCAGCAAAGGATCATCACCCAACAAGATGACTGTAGAATGGTCTGCACATGGAAATCTAAAGCAAAACTATGGCAGTGAATTCCATTCCACTGGTTCCTTTAGAAACTTTGAATTCGGAGGATACAGAGAAACCTCTATCAACAGCACAGCCTCAGACTGCTTCTTGCTATGCCAAAACTCTGCAAGCAGCAGTCTGATGGAGGTGGAGATCAATGTAGACGGGGATCCCTTAGACAACACACTGACCCCTTTGAGTCCTTATCACAGCTTAAAAAGTGCTCACAGCTTAAACCATACCTCTCCCTATCATGTACAAAGACTTGAACCAACCCATCTCCACAAACCCTCATACAGTCCCTCTCCTGTTCACTCATACTCCACAGACACATCACCCTTTCACAGACACTACCAATCTCCACACCAAAGTCTGAACTCTAACAACTACCATACTAACAAATCACAGCGAAGGAAGTTTAACGGTAATGACTCTGGGAGTTTTACACTTGGTGACAACAGAATAAATGCCACAGAGGGAAGGCACCAGGAGACAAGACACCAAAACAGCTTGGTCAGCAGGGCAGAACATAAACACAAAAGCTCTTTGTCCTCAGAATGTCTTGCCAAACCTCAAGGCTATCGTAATTTGTTAAAAAGGGACTTGTACACACCTGTATCAGACTACAACATGATTTCAGTTGAATCGCAAGACTCTTATTCCCTGCCATGTTCACACAATCAGGCCTCTCCTGTACCTCCTCCTCAGATGTACAACAGACTTTCTCCATCTTCCTCCAAGTCCAAGAGCCTGGGAGACCTGACCTCTGATGACATTTCATGTAGCTTCCAGAGCAAGTACAAGTCAATCAGCCGAAGTTTTGTCACTCCTGCAATGAAAGACCAAAGACGGATATGTGGGTTGTCTGGTCGTCTGAAGTCCACCGATCCCTTAACTGAGCAGCTTCGCAAGCTTGTAACATTGGAAAATGAAGACTATGTGCACTCCCTCCCCACTTGCTCTCAACCCATCCCAAAACCCCTGTCAGTGATCCCTTTGGTTTCTCAGAGCCCTGCTGATGATCCTGAAGACCCTCCACCATTTCTGTCAAGGCGACTGTCGTCCCGCAGTCAAAGTCGCGTACGTCATATAGCTAATCGTGCACGTGAGAGACAGCAGGAGGCCTTCAAACACCGGCCTGTTGAGGGAACCATGGATGTAGTACTCCGTAATAAGCCAGTCTCCTCCCAAAATGCTCCACTGAACAGGCATTCTACAGGCTCCTATATCGCTGGTTACCTGGAAGAGCGGAGTCCTGAGGCCCGGGGCTTGCCCGAAGGAGCCTGCACCTCACTACACTATGGATACGGAGATTGCTACTGTAATGATGATCCTGTACAACCTCCTGACTTCTCCAACTCATCAGAACCTGAGGTCTTCTTCCTACTTAGGCTTTGACCCTTTCATCTCACCTGCTGTTTTGACTGTGCATGTATTTCCTAGTAACAGTTGCAACTACAGTACATGTAGCAGGACACTTCCAGAACTGTGTACATATGGCATATAACATGGTCTCCTAAATGTGCTACTCCTGCTGTATTTAACAGATTATTTTATATACATGTGGTCCCTGTCATGCTTGAAAAAAAAATGTTGTTCAAAATGTGTGTTGTCTCAAGATTACAAAAAATAATATCAGTAAATAATTGATTTGGGTATTTCTTGCAGACATTTTTGTTGTGGTCAGCTATTTTTTAAACTATGAAGTACAACAAAGTTATGAAGGGGCTTCTCTTTTTATTCAGTCTTCCTGCATATTATGTTATTTGTATGTCTGTGTTTGTACATATGTTGTTAAATTTATCCTCAGTCAAAGCAGTATTGGTTGTCATTTAAATTTTAACTACTTTTTTTTCCTTTAGCATGTAAACCGTGAACATTTTCAGCATGACTATGCACAGACCTGTAGATGCTGTGCTCTCACTTTTCACAGAATGATTCTGTTGTATTGAATGCAATACAGCACATTTACCTGCTTGCTCTGACTTGCTTGCTTTTTATTAGTCATGAATTTAAAGAAGTTTGAAACTCTTCTTCATATTCTAAAGCTGTATGGTTGAAGTTTTATTTTTATAATTGCTTTGATACAGAGAGCAAAAACAAAATTTGTTAGACTTAATATTTAGTTGTCTTTTTAAAGAGACATTTTTTTTTCTTTTTACTCCTCTGTGCTTAAAGACATCTAGTCTGTTGTTCTTTGTATTGTTGCTCATCCAAGATGAGTGTAAGCATTTTCCTACTAATGCAATAAAATTAGGAAATGTTTGCTATGAGGAAATTTTTTTTTGTGTGTGTGTGGTTACTCTTAGTAATGACAGACGGATGAGCTTTAAGTAAAAATGTGTTTAGTTAAGGTTTGTATATATCATGAACTCAAATGTCATTGTAAAAAAAACAAAACAAAAAACAATGACTGTTGTGCGTAAATCAGACATTTCTGTAACACTACGCTAATGAGCTATAACTTATTTTTTGTACACAGTGCCGCGAACTGTCAATCACTCCTGTACGCGTGCATCACTGTCCTCCTCGCAGCTGCAGCAACTTGCGCTCTCTTCTTCAAGCTTTAAAACAAAAAGGGGACAAAAAGGTCGTATTTTCTTTGTGCATATAGATCAATTAGATAAATTAATATCTAAATTCGTGCCTAGCCACCTACGGTATTTTTTTAGAAAAAAGATGCTGCAGCCAATGAGCAGCCGGCGGTGGCTGGTTGCAGGATGACTCCTCCGCAGACAGTTTTTAATGCTTCTCAGACAATAACTATAACGGTATGCTAAAAGCACGTTCTGGGCGCACGGAGAAGTTGCGGTACGCTCAAGAGCTAAATATGGAGGTAGCTGTACTTGGTTTATCCAATTGTAATTTTTATTCTATATTCTTTCATTCTCTGTTTTGGCATTGCCTCACATATGTGTACCTCCTGAATGCAAATGCCCATTCCTTGGCTGCAAAAAGTTGTAAACTAAGTTGCTGTATTCCATGATAATGTTAGTATCTCAGTAACAACAAACACAAAAACAGCCTGAAGATTATGTTAGACAGGACTGTTTTGTCAGGAAAACTCAGATGAGAGTTTGTAATTAAAGATCAGGTTTTCTCACAGATGGGGCTTTGTTGTTTTAAGTCTGAATATAACTGTGTCTCTCTGCCCCATACTTCCAAGAATACCGAATGTCCCTGTGCAGCTCTATTTAACTGTGAACTCATCAAAAATGTAATTGTCTTTAAAGCTGCAACTCAGGAGAGGTGCAATTTGACCCCATGTTGTTTTTCCTGGCCCTGTTTTTTTTACTTTTTGTCCTACACTGATGCACAAGGGTGCATCAAGAGCTGGTAATGCCAAACTTGGTCAATGTCCAGTTTTCTACTAAGCTACCTGCTATAGCTCAATAAACTCTCCACTGGAAGCGTTTCAGGACAAGCATGTCGGATACAACTCGAGCCACATTTTGAGCATTCATTGAGTACACATACACAGCTCATTATATGATACGTCTAGCTCATCAGTTAACTAATCAGATCAATACACTTTTAGATATTAAATGTTCTCCATGACAATGCAAATAACATTGTACACTTCGATATTAAGGAACGTATTATGTTATAACATGAATTACTATATATTCAAGGTAGTATCAATGTCCAAAACAACGGTTGCACTTTATTTTACAGTACGTGTACTAACATGTACTTATAGTGTACTTACAGTGTATTTATCTAAGAAAGTTCTGGTAATACAAGGTAACTACATGGGGTAGGGTTAGGTTTAGGGGTAGGTTCAGGGTTAGTACCTAGTTATTACATAGTTATTGTAATTACTATAATAAGTACATAGTATGTACATGAGGAACAGGACTGTAAAATAAAGTGCTACCAAAACAACACACATTGTTCTTGATGATACTACGACCTCCTTTATCGAAACACACTACCAGCTTAAGGAGGATGGTAGCGGGGAAAGTCTTGATCCTTCACCAAAACACAACATGGTGGGGAGCCTGTACTGAAACTCACCATGGTGGGGATCCTTTACCGAAATGCACCATGATGGGCATCCTTTACCGAAATGCACCATGGTGGGAATCCTTTACTGCTCCTCCACTGGAAGCAGAACCACTAACCTCCTAACATCCCTGTGGAGAATGGTGGAGGGATAGTTCTCCTCACCTCAGTTCCTCTTGGACTCTCCGCCAGAAATGGGACAACTTCGACATGTTGTCCCGCTCACATCTCGTACTATACCCCATGCATTAGGAAACACCTCCATGACTCGACCCAGCCTGAACTGGCCCCTCAGTGTGTTCTGATCATCTAACCATACCAGATCACCCACTGCAACATTTCTAGCAGGCGCGTGCCACTTCGGGTGGATGTAGAGGTTTGGACCTGCCAGCTGGCTCCACTGCTTCCAAAACTTATTAACCTCTATCTGGATTGTTCTCAGATGCACAGCAGGGTAATTTGGATACTCAAACCCCCAGGAGTCCCCATTGGGTCCTGCACAACCAAGCAGAAGTGAGTTGGGAGTGATTACTTCCACGTTCTCATCTTGTACCCGAGCTCTGGCACCTATAGGTCTGTCATTTGACAGATTAGCAGCCAGGTATAGAAGGGTCTGGAACTCCAGCGCTGTCAGATAACATCCCTTGCCAACACAACTTATCGCCCTCTTGAGTACACAAACTGCTGCCTCAGCTGCTCCATTTTGATGGGGAGAGTGCCGGGTGAAACGCCCATGTCCAGTCGGTTCCTTTAACTACTGCTTTCTACTGGATCTGATCCTTGTCGATGTTACTTAGGAACTCATAAAGCTCCTGTAATACTGGTCTGGCACCCACAAAGTTGGTCCCTTGGTCAGACCAGAGCTTTCTTGGGTGACCCCTGAGAGCTGTGAAGCACTTTTATGCTTTCAGTAATCCTTCCGTCGACAGATCTTCTACAATGTCAGCATGTACTGCTCTTGAAGCCATACAGCTGAACACCACACTCCAGATTTTCATCTCCGTTCTTCGTTTTACAGTACAATGGTGCGGCTTTAGTTTGTTCAAGTGAAAGTTCACCTCCTGTTTACACATTCTCAATTTGATCTTCCAACAATGCATACAAGAATCAACAATATTTCTGGCAATCCTTGAACCCATCACCAGCCATGCTTTAGATCTCACATGGAGGTGTTTGCCAGCAACCCTTTTGTGGTTATCTTTATGGGACTCTCTCGTGAGAAGAGTGCTGATCCAAGCCTTGTAGGGAACCAAAGGTACACCAATCTCTCCCTGGGTCAAATCCTGGACTCTACCATGACATCTCAGGAGCCCCAAAGCCTCATCCCTGCTGACAACGAGCCTGTTTAGTGTTGTCACAGGAAACATAACTCCATTTTGGGTGGCTAAGCACAGGTCTTGGAATGCAGCTTTGCATTCCTTTACTGTCAATACTGCCTCCCACTTTGTGGCTTGGAGGCCTGCCTACATGGGCCAACCACTTCTTTAAATGCTCTCAATGTCAAATGCAGAAATGTTAATCCATGCATTTATGACCTCAAGGTTAGATTGTAATGCTTTATTGGGTGGTTGTTCTGCATGCTTAGTAAACAAACTACAGCTAGTACAAAATGCAGCAGCAAGAGTTCTTACTAGAACCAGGAAGTAGGACCATATTAGCCCGGTCCTGTCAACACCTCACTGGCTCCCTATCAAACATTGTATAGATTTTAAATTAATTGCTTATTACTTATAAAGCCCTGAATGGTTTTGCACCTCAGTATTTGAATGAGCTCCGGTTACATTTTAATCCTCCACGTCTGCTGTGTTCTCAAAACTCAGGCAATTTGATAATACCTAGAATATCAAAATCAACTGCGGGCGGCAGATCCTTTTCGTATTTGGCGCCTAAACTCTGGAATAACCTACCTAACATTGTTCGGAAGCCAGACACACTCTTGCAGTTTAAATGTAGATTAAAGACCCATCTCTTTAACCTGGCTTACACATAACATAACACATGCTTCGAATATCCAAATCCGTTAAAGGATTTTTAGGCTGCATTAATTAGGTAAACCGGAACCGGGAACACTTCCCATAACACCCAAAGTACGTGCTACATCATTAGAACAATGGCATCTAAGCTAATATAAGTCTGTTTCTCTCTTATTCCGAGGTCACCGTAGCCACCAGATCCAGTCTGTATCCAGATCAGAGGGTCACTGCAGTCAGCCGGATCCAGTACATATCCAGACCAGATGGTGGTTCGGCACCTAGAAATGACCTCTACATCCCTGAAAGCCAGCGGAGACCAGGACAACTAGAGCCCCAGATACAGATCCCCTGTAAAGACCTTGTCTCAGACGACCACCAGGACAAGACCACAGGAAACAGATGATTCTTCTGCACAATCTGACTTTTCTGCAGCCTGGAATTGAACTGCTGGTTTCGTCTGGTGAGAGGAGAACTGGCCCCCCAACTGAGCCTGGTTTCTCCCAAGGTTTTTTTTTCCCCACGATGAACTGCCTTTAACTGTCATTTTGCATTTTTGACACACTGTTTTCCTAATGAATGTTGTTCAGTTGCTTTGACGCAATGTATTTTGTTTCAAGTGCTATATAAATAAACTTGACTTGATGACAGTGAGTCAGGATTGTTACAAGTGTTACCCTTGTAGTTTATCAATTTTAAAAAAAACTTGACATCTCCATTGTCTTGATCTCAAGTTAAATTTAGTTTTATCTGCAGTCACTTTGTGTGTGTTTACAAGAAAGTTTTTAATGTATTTGCATTATTCCATCATTATTTACTACTGTATATTTATATATAAAAAAGTTATGCTTTGCGGCACCCCAGATAGAAAAAAAGAAAAGAAAAAAAAAACATCAGGGCATGGTGCTAAATAAGCATATTAAGTTTTATAATGATACGTCAATGTGTTTGTAAAATATAGCATTTTATTACAAAATTCAAAATGGCGATGCCCAAAATGGCTGCTATAGGAAAATTGGTTATCATTCGACTCAGAATGCTGCACCTAATCTAAGAAGACCAGTTTTGTGATTTTTTGGGGGGCCAAACCATTCAGAAGCAAACATATTTATATACGTTTTTCATATTTCCTGACCACTAGGTGGCACAGTGCCAAAACACTGCAGGTAGACTCAGGACATGCTTGTAATAACACCCCTAGTTTGGTCTCAATACACCAAACTGTTACAGAGATAAAGCCTCAAATCCATTTTTGCATGCTTTTTGTCAAATTCGTTTTCACATTATTCAAGAACGGTTTGAAGAATAAACTTGCCACCATGATCTGAAGATGATCTGAACCAATTTTGGTAAGAATCATACAAACTGTCTGTTCATGCATATCGGCATGAGCCAAGGATTCAGAGGAAAATCCTTGAAAATCATGAAATCATGTTTTGACCCGTGAGGGAAGGATTAAGGTTAAAACTGGAATAGAATGTAATTTTGGTCACTTTCATGTGTTTAATTAAAATCCATTAAAGGGGTCTTTGGAGTGTTAAAAGCACTTGGTGCATAAAGAGGATCTGTAAAGTTGCAAAGACTAAAGTCTCAAATCAAAAGAGATATACATTAAGACTTGTCCAGACACCCCTAAAACGGCTCGTTCTAACAAACCCCCACATAACGTCACACAGATGTTCATACAAAGAAAGAATCCCAACCTTTTATTCTTGCTGTAGTATTGTTATTGCCGCCGCTGCCATGTCGCATAGACGCTGTGTGTATCATTATGAAAGTGAAACTACTTTGTCATGCCTGGAGCTGATCGGTGCTGGTTGCTGAGGAAATACATCAACTTTGCACTGTGGATCACCAGATCAGCTTTCAACATGGATGAAGCAGAGTCCAGCCCGGGCTCGTCAGTTGTGGTTGCCGCAAGCCCAACGGACGCTCCTTTGTAGAAATTGTATACAAACATGTAAACTTCACATAATGCAGTTTTTAAATAAACTTATAATACAAATTCTAAGCTATTTGGTAAAATATATTCAATTACGCAATGGCTGTCATAGCAATCTCATCTCGGGAGGATTCTGAGCTGTTGGACGCAGAAACTGAATTCTCACTCCCATCTCAAGCCACTTCTCTGATGCTTCCTCAGCGCTCTCATTGCACATCTTTTAGAATCCAGAGCAGAGGGCAACGGAACCATGGGTCGCCTTCAACACGCACTTAAATCCAAGGTATCCAATTCAATCGTGGAGATAACAAACCGTTATTTATACTATATTCAGTATCAATAAAACTTCTGTAATGACAAACTTTGAGCTCTCATCACTTCCAGCAACTCCTAGGGAGATACTCTCTGTCACAAGTGATGTCACAAGATTTTCTCCTCCACAGCATCAAACCAAAGCTCCCCTTAGCGGCAGGCAAGATTTAATTTCACCTGCATTCGCTCAACCTTATCTCTCTTCTCTATACTCACAATTTGTTCATAAAACTACACTCACAAAGATCCTTTCGTCCAAACATCCATTGCTATACCCTTCCTTTCAGCTGATTACAGCAATACGGCTCACAGCCAAACACACGCAGGCTGGTTAAATTTAACATTCTAAATTGTTCCCTCTTGACTTGATTTATTAAATATCAACTGATTTTCGGCATGAAATATAGCCACATATGCTGGTATGGCTTGAGAAGTAAATAAACAATCAGCAATACGGCTCCATGTTTTCTAATAATTCTCTATAGCTACTTCTAAATTCCAGATGCCCATTCACTGTCCCTCATGCCATTCAAACTAAAGGAGTGACACGTCTTCGGTATTCTCTGGTCTTTGCTCACGCAGACCAGCCGGTCTCCCTTCAACCTCCAATTCTATTTTCAAATCTTTTCATTTTCTACCTTCCAAAGTCCCTCCCTCCCTGCATCTTGCAACACACTCTACTCAAAAACACCCTTTCATCCGAACATACTTTTTTCCCACGCTAACTTAAGCGGTTTACAGGAAGATGGCCCTGTGTCTCTAATTATCTCTAACAAACTTGACATCAACAGCATCATAATGTTGTTACTGCTGCTCAAATAGCATTATTAAAACCACAGCGAACACCACCACCACGGCGGCAGCGCCTCAGGCGGTCGATCCCACAGCTAACTGCACCACAACGGCAGCGCCTCAGGTGGACGAGCTCGCAGCTAACAACAGCACCACAACGGCAGCGCCTCTTTCATTCTTTCTTCCATCCTTCTTTCAGCCATTGTCAGGGCTGCTTCTCTTCTAAATGCAGGTGCATTCACATCTGTGCATTCTGTGATGTAGCCAAGCAAGACACTGGTCACCGGGGTGGACTCTCGGGCGACCGGCCACCCCTAACTCCGACCCCACCATGAGGAGCCGACACCACAGGTCCGCAACAGATGGACAACGCAGACAAAAAGTAATTTCCAAGGAATAACAATATTGAACACAGTATATCAATGGGCTCATGCGTGATGGACTTCAGTCTCCTCTAGTTCTTCCTCAGCTACGAGTAGATACTGATCATACGTCACAGTTTCACCTTGACAGCGACTCCACCAATGGGGCGGCTCACTTCAGGACTAAGGCAGTGGGTAGACCGGCAAGGATCCTTCACAGCACAGAATACTTTCGTCGGGGCACATTAGAGAAAGAGTGATTTAAAAGCTTACTTCTTTAGTGATGCTGCGTACTTCCAGACAGCAATGCTGCATGCTTCCAGGACTCAAACGGTAAGTAGACAGGTAAGGGATTTTCTCCACAGCAATATGTTCCTTCCAGCTCAGCTGTATCACTCTGGCATTCTGACGGGGAGTAGATATCATAACTTTCCACAAACGTATAAACAAGGGTTGAGGACCGCTTCTCAGCAAAAAACACCACACTGATGTTCACCACAAATCCACAGCGCAGATCCAATCGATAAATCAGTCCAGCAAATTCCCACAAGCGAACTCTGTTCCAGCAGACTTCAATGGGCGGCCTTCACCCCAATGAGGCTTCGCCAGAGTCCAGTACACTCCTAATGCCGACATCTTCAACAGGGAACCTTTTCCCTGGAGACTTCAAGAGGAAACCTGCACACCCCCATAACTTCCCCGAACAAGCTTGTGCCCCACTCTGCTCCGGGAAAGAAAACAACTTCCTGAAACTTCTCTGAATAGCCCTTTTATCTGTAGCTTGTAAAGCAGGAAGCCTATGTGATCGCTGCTCCTCTCTCTCTTGCACCTGCAGTGCATTCGCGCTAATCAGGCCGGAACAATGTTTCTGCCACACCCGGAACCGGAGTGGGATGCGTCGCACAAAAATCATTCCCTCTGGAAACTCATGACTCGTCAAGAGGGTTCCGCTGGTTGAGCGTTTTTGTCACCCGTGACACACTCCTGGTCTCATAACCCTACGACACCAGCAGACTGACTTGCAAAGCACCTCCGAACTCCTATCAAGAGCCTGACATAGTCGTCAGGCCACTAGAAAAAGAGGCTGAATTTAATCAGCTTATCTTCTCTCCATGACACTATCATTCCAACCATTAACCATATATAACCAACAGAGTAGTCACAGTCTGGGTGAAGTTTGTCCCTCTGCAGCTACGGTTGCCCTCTGATGTCATAGTGCCCAGCTGGATGCTGAGTGATTAACAATTCATTAGCAGCCAGGCTGGGTGCTATATAATAGTATTCACTGTTGGGCTAAGAGAGATTCCCTGCTCTACAGTTTTGTTGCTGTTTGGATGTGTGGCTCCTTTGTGTAACAAGGTATTTGTAGATGTCTATACGATGTAGCAGGTTAAGCATTTAGTATTATTTGTTTAATACTGGGTTGTCAGACACTTCTGGGTAGTCGTGCGGTGTTCTGCTGAAGGTATTTTTGTGCATTTTACTGCTTCATTACGTGGGTGTCATGGTTGGACATGCCTCGTAGTTTAAGAAGCATATTTGCACATAGGTCTTGGGCAAAGCACCTGCTGGGTAGCTGTACCACAATTAAGCCACAGCATCTAAAAAGTAAATGTTTTTTAGGTAGAACCAGTGTGTTAGCCAGTATGCTAGCTTTGAACACATGTAAAATGAGTTTGATTGTGTTGTCCTGTTATATTGCATGGCTGTGTTAATTGTTAACCCTTAATAGAAATGTATTAAATGAATATATATTGTATGTAACTTATGTAGGATCGTGAAGACTGGTACAAGGGCTCTTTTTCCACTGGTCATCTTGTATGTCACATGGAGGCAGACTGCTACTGCTGCTTTGCCTTGCCTAAATTTAAGTGTATTGATAGCTGTGCCTTATTTTCTTTCTTTTGTTATTTTGTTGTGGCCTTTTGTCTAGTGCTCCTGGCGGACCGTTGTGGTATTGGCTGTTCCAGTACTATACATAGTCTTAAGATTCTGTCTAGCTCTATACCTTTTATCCATCTTGCTAGTGATAACGACCTCTTGCCTCCCATCTTTTTCCAGAGTATTAAAGCAGCTGCTTCTAGGAGATGGTCCTGGGTCTATCTTCATACACTGCACTACATATTGTAGTGGTAAACTGCACCTCACAATATTGATTGAATTACTTGCATGTGTGTGCTTTTGAGTGTATCACGTCTATCCCAGACCGGTCACCTATCCTGACAGGGAATTAATATGGCCCTGTTACACTGCTAATTATGGTGTCCCTGGTAGCAGCCAAAACTAGTCCTGGTCGTCCTCTGTAGGCCAAGTCTTTTGGTTGCAACTACTGTGCCTCTACCATGACTGTGTGGCTCTTAATTGTACTATTTAATAATAGTTTTTTTTCCTCACTGTCTGGCCTAAAAATATGCTAGAGATTGTACCCCCAACTCTGAGTCTCTCTAAACCATCAATTCAAGATGCCCTGATCAACCCGACCATCATCCCATTCCTTCAACCCTTTCATCCTCTTTCTACTCTTCATCAGTTTCTTAGCTTGTGAACTGTACATTTTAAATAAGACTAACAGGTTTAGTAAAATTAGTATATGGTGTAATATTTCATAAAATAGACAACATTTCTCTAGTGAATTAATGAGCTGAGGACACCGATGACTTGCTGAGGTAAATTAAATACTATGTGACATTTTATTTCCATGCTGTATTGTCGATGTCTTTCCACTGTTGAAACACTGATTGAGCAATTACATGAAGCATTAGATGTTCAGTCTTGTTTATTTGGATTAAACACAAGACACGGAAAAGCTGAACAGAGTAGCGCGTGCCGTTAGGTGCGCACGAGAGAGAGAGAGCCGCATACCGGACCGCGACACTGAAGCGAGCTCTCTTCTGCGAAGTTCACCTCTAAGTTCCTCCTGCACTGGAACGAACAAATGCAAATCGCAGTTTGAACAAACAAAAATGTGAAAGAGCCCAATTCAACACCATGGTGTTCAGGGCTCGCGCAGAGAAAGGCGTCTCAAAACACTAGAACATCAAATTTGCTTATTTTTGCTCTTGTGCTGACAAATACATGCAAAATATGTCAAAATATCCACCTTGGAAATTATGCTCGAAAAAACTGTCAGTTATTTCTTAAGTGAAAGTAAACCGTTAAGGAAAAAAATGGGATGTGTATTATATTGGATGCGTTCATGGTCTCTTAAAGTGACCAGCTAATTTGTTATTTTTTTTTCTTTTGTTTTAGTGGATCACTGAGGGGTGCTGGTAGGATCGCAGGTGTGGCCTCTTTGGTGGATACTCTCCTGTGGTGCTGCATGTACACTGTGGTGCACATTTATTTCTGTGTGTGTGTTTTCTTTTAGGCACGAGTACTGGTGAATGTCACAGGGGTGATAGTGTGGGCTCACGCCAGCGGTCGGTCAGTCCTCCTCGAGTGTCCATTAGTTTTTTTTTTTTTTTTTTTTTTTCTTTTGGGTTGGTTTTCGTTTCTTGAAGTTGGTGTTCTCTATTTTAACACTACAGCTCCAAGTGTGATTGCCCTGACTAAAAATTCAGGCCCATAATTGGGGGTGTCATTTTCTATATCATGTATTGTCAATAAATTGTGAATTATGTTATATTTGAGAAACACGTCTCTGTGCCTTCTGTTGATAAGTACACAATGAACCTGTGTCTATAATTTAACTTAACTCTCCCTGAGAGAGATTCAGGGTGGCGTAGTCAGGCTATGTTGATTGGGCATTTTAATTTCCCATAGAATTCCTATGGCCCTCTCTTGCTACATGTGCATTACATCCAATGCCCAGAATATCCCTTCCTAGCTGAATTTGCAGCTTTCTCCAGATGTTGCATTTACCAGCTCTTTTAACATCGACAAAGTTTGTGTTAGTGTTATCAGCACAAAGTGCAATTATTTTCTGAGCAAGGCCATATTTTTCAATGACATGAGAAATGTAGGCAGTTTGTAAATCTGACGTCTCACCTCCGACGGCAGAGATGAAGCACAGGGAACAATTTAATGTCTCTGTGGTTGGATGCATCCACAGTTAATGTGACAAAGGAGCACTTGTCCAAATCATGCTAAACTTCCTCTGACAAAGCACCAAGAACGTTGCATTTTATAGCCTCAGATTCACTGCGAGCAGAAGAAAATTTCGGATCATACAATTTAATAAATTTTGCAGTGCAGTCAGCTGACTGAAAACTATGGCTATGAATAACAAAATGATATGCAAAAAGTCGATCACTTGCATGCACTTTATCAGATTCACAACTTTGCCTCACAAAAAATTGGCTGACACTTGGAGTAGCACACTTACTTTTAGCAGCGTCCATGTGCTTTTTTGTGTGCATATGCTGCGTAATGTTGGCTCGGCCTCCGTGGCAGTGGAAAAGCGAGCCCCACAAATGTCGCATCTTAATTTACTTGCCTCTGATAGTGACTCTCTTTTGAGAAATTGAAACTCTTTTTAAAGATCGTCGTTAAATGTACACGCACGCTTCTTTGACATATTTGCACCTGAGGCAAGCTCCCCTCCGGCTTCCGTCCTATCGTCTCATATACACTTAACTATAACGTCTTATTCCGCCTTCACTAACTGCACGTTGATTAAGGGAATTGTGATTGGATGGAATTGTCCTTCTGCCTTCTCTTATTGGATGGAATTTTTTTTCCCTCTAAAATATACTATGAGGTGACTTGCTAGTTTTATTAGATTATTCCATATGAGAGGATTACTCACGCTATCCCTCAGCAAAAAAAAAAAAAAAAAAAAAAGTCTATCTATCTATATACAGTGGGGATCGAAAGTTTGGGCACCCCTTGCAGAATCTGTGAAAATATGAGTAATTTTCAAAAAATAAGAGAGATCATACTAAATGCATGTTATATTTTATTTAGTACTGTCCTGAGTAAGATATTATACATAAAAGATATTAACATTTAGTTAAAAAAAAAACTAAATGGTAAAAAAATAGTTGTGTTTGAGGGACTCAAACACAACTATTTAAAAAGATTCAAACATTCACTGATGCTCACGAAGGAAACAAGATGCATTAAGAGCTGGGGGTAGAAAACTTTTGAACACGATGAAGATGGCCAAATTTTTCTTATTTTGTTGAAATATAATAGTTTTCCATTTAGTTCTGCCCTTCGTAAGCAACAGAAGATACTTGTATGTTTCCCGGTACACAAATTAAGTACAATTTACCTTGATCTTCAAATTCCAAAAGTTTTCACCCCCCAGCTCTTAATGCATCTTGTTTCCTTCTGGAGCATCAGTGAATGTTTGAATCTTTTTAAATAGTTGTGTTTGAGTCCCTAAAATGTCCTCAGTCTGAAAAGATGCATCTCCAAATCATAAAGTCACTGCTGGAAAGGGTTCAAATATGCAAAGATGCTGGAAAACTGAAGAATCTGCAGGACCTTAAAGATTTTTCTGAAGACTGCTGCTCAGTTTAACTGTTCAGAACAAACAAGGGACTCATGCACAACCATCACGAAACAGAAAGACAGTCGAGGATCATCAGGTAACAGAACATAGTATTAAGAACCAAGGGTTCCCAAACTTTTGAGTGGGGTTATTTTAATAATTTCAGCAATTTTTTTGTCTTGTGGACTAAATGTTAATATCTTTTAGGTACAATATCTTACTCAGGACAGTACTAAATAAAAAATAACATGCATTTAGTATGATCTCTCTTATTTTTTGAAAATTACTCATATTTTCACAGATTCTGCAAGGGGTGCCCAAACTTTCGATCCCCACTGTGTGTGTATATATATATATATATATATATATATATTAACGATGAAATACAGGACTTTATATTTGCATAAGTCAGGACACTAAAATTTGAGTTACGGGACTGTCCCGGGAAAAACAGGACATCTGGACACCCTGACTAGATGAGCCCCAGAGACAGATCTCCAGTAAAGACCTTGTCTCCTAGACGGCCACTGGGACAAGACTACAGAAACCAGAAGAGTCCTCTGCACAATGTGACTTTGCTGAAGCCTGGAATTGAACTGCTGGTTTTGTCTGGCCATAGGAGAACCAGGAGCCACCCCACTCACAACTACTGCCTCTGTCACTTTTTCTCTTGGCAAGAAGTTATTTTATTCAGTCACAGAATGACTGAGAATGGGAAACATTTCAGACGCACCCTCCACTTTACTTCAGCACCAGTGATACTGATACTGAGTTCCTTCCTTTCTGCCATATCCTTTCACATCAAACTGCGGAATAAACTATGTGCCTGCAGAGGCGGGGTAAGTTAAGTCATGGAGTTACCAAAAAAGTGATTAAAGCTGCCTTAAAACTGTGCATGCATGTAATATATATATATATATATATATATATATATATATATATATATATATATATATATAATATATTTCTCTGAAATCAGTCCAACACTGTCTCACTCATCTAACTCACCCTATTTAACTCACCGTTTATTTTAGCACTTTCGTCAGTGAATATGCAGCCTGCAAAATACTCAAATAAATATCAAATAAATAATACAGTTAACAAGAAAGTAGCCTAAATAAGAAAGTTAAATACACCCTGTCTAATGAATGCGAGTGGCGCGCCATGACAAAATACTCATTATAATCAGTGATGCTAGACTGGATGCAGCATAACACGACATGACAAATTCCCACAGTATACTGCCGCGTCCTATTTATGAGGTACTGACGAGCACGATCAGATTATGTCTGGCCCAGCTGGCTCTCATCAATTTACCTCTCTTCCACAACAGTTTTTCAGTATTTGGTTTTGCTCCTTTGGCCATAATATCACAGACTCAACTTTTTCCATACAACGATGAGACCCGTACTGGGGATTTTTGTATCCTCCGTCGCTTACTCCTTTTCCGCTAGTCACTGCCGCCAAGCACCAGGCTTCATCACAGCAACCTCTCTACTCGACCAGCAACACACTCTCCACAGTGCCAAAGCTTAACCTCACCCCCACCGGCGAGACTTCCAACATCTTCCCCAACTTCCTCGTATCATTCGGCCATGCCAATATATCATCCAATTGGAAAGTGGATAGTGTTTAAGCCTGAAGCAAATGCTTTTTATTCAGCTGAACCATTCTTGCGGAGGGTAAACAAAGCGGATTTATACAATCTATTCTTCACCCCGCAAATTATCCAAATCGGCCAATAGATCGAGCAAAGCCCCGAACTCGCCTCGCTCGTTAACACCATTTTCCATGGGCGTAGGTTTAGGGGGGGACGCTAGGTACTAGTCCCTATCAATATTTTAGATGACAAATTTGTTCCCACCAATATTTAGCGAGCTCCTTTGAACTGCTATTTGGATTTTTGCACTGCTATTTGGATCGATTCTAACGGCCAGGACGACGATAGTACAAGAAACGCTGTAATTTGATTGGCGGCGGGGTATCTGACAGGCTACACGCGCGGGCTGGGACTACTTTTGTCCTTGCACTAGCAGCGAGCGGGTGGTTTGTGTGCGCGCGCATGTTGACGATGCCGACCACTTACTTGTACTTTGTAGATGCCACCCAAGAAGAAGAAAGGGGACATAAGAAGCTTTTTCATAAAGCAGAGTCAGAGTGTAAGTAGGCAAAATAACTAGCTAGCCACAAAAAAAACTAGCAGTAGTGACTGACCAGGCTTTCAAATGCATAGTCTGTGGAAAATAGTACCAAATAGTACCACCAAAGCTGAGACCAAACCTACGCCCATGCCATTGTCCCGCACAAGACTCGTCTCTCGTCAAATGAGCCTGGGCAGTGCCCTAGTTCTCACTGCAGCAAAACCTCACTCATTTCCCGCTTCGGCTCAACTTTTCACCACGGCTCTTCCTGCCGCAGCGCCTCATGTATCCAGGTCTCCAGCTCTTGTAAAACAGTCACTAGTGCAAGGCTAGCATTACAGGCTGTGTTGCAAATCAAGTTTTAAGGTAAATACGCTAAAGGTAGGTTGTTTGTTGCTAAAAGTTTTTAAATGTGATACCAATATGATACCTAACCTCGATCAGGTGGAGAGCTGGTGGTTACAGGGGAATTAGGCAGGGGAGGATAAAAGCAGAAGTTAAAAACACTCAAAGGGAATGAGTAGCTATCTAGGTATCGCTCAGATTCGGACGAGAATGCTGCCTCATCTGAATCACATCCCTCAGGTCCTGCTTATTTCAACATGACCCACGATTCCTCTTACCCCTGCCCTGGGAGAGGAGCATGAGCTGCGACACTAGCCTTGTGTACCCATCTTTGATCCTCAGATCGAGACGGGCCAGGACCCTTCTGTTGTTTGGGCTCGGACCTGGATGTTTGTGGAATGAAGGATTTAAAGGAGGCTAAGCACACCCTTACCTCCCTGAACTTCTCGACCACCATCTCGATGGAGTTACCGACAAGTTCGGAAGGAGTGACCGGAGCATCGAGAAGAAATCCCCTTTCTTTCCTCCCGATGTCTACCAGATGTCTCTCCGTTTCCACCATAGACCTACCCATGGCAGAGGCGGCCTTCTTGGAAGCAGGGAGAGAAAGGTCTGTGGTGCAGCACAGCTCGGCTACCTGGTCAGCTGAAAGGCCCTTGCCTTAATCCAGGTCCTTCAGCAGATCAGCCTGATAAGCCTGACGCACTGCCATCGTGTGCAATGCAGCCACAGCCTGATCTGCTACTGTGTATGCTCATTTAAGGGGGATGTATCCTGGAGAGGCTTAGATGGCAAAGAGGGAGATTTAAGAGAGGATGTTTCCCCACCGAGAGATAGCTAGCCAGCATCTCTTCTACAGGGGGCATTCTCTCATAGCCTTTTTCACACATCACCTTGATGTTGGCATAACTTGTATGCTGAAACCGATGGATACGAGAAAAAAATGGCCTCTTCCATTCTTTTTTGACTTCTGCATGCAAATCAGCCAATAATGGAAGGCTTACCTAGGCTGGAGGTCTATGATCAGACAAATAATGCTCGTCAAGGCGACCTCGTGGCGTCACTTTGCTGGCACGCTTCCATGGCAAATCCAACTTTGCCGTGGCGCGATCCATAACCTCTAACAGCTCCACATACGTAGGGCAGGAGGATTGAGAAGGCTCAGCCTCAGCTTCTTCGCCATCCTCAGACATCTCCTGCTCTTCCCGGCAGAACCCATCAGAGCACTAACTTCAGTAAGGGTTAATGACAACACATCTTCCTCCTGAAGTTCACTCTCGTCTGCCGCTGAAGAGCGCGGAAGGGAAAGTCCCTCTCTAAACTCCTCAGCGAGATCCACCTGCGATCCCTACGAGCTCACTCTCCTCCGTGCCTCAGCAGCGGTGGGTCCTAAACCACAGGAAGCAGATAGCTGTCCCTCTTTCCTCGAGAGGCAGACGAGAGTGGAGCTTTTTCATAGAAAAACGCTCGCAATGCACACAGATTGCTTCCTCAAGAACATCGCGCGCGTGCTCTTTGCCCAAACAAGAGACGCAAAGACTGTGTGTCATCAGGTGTCAAATAACGCAGACACGGATGTACACACTGTCTAAATGCCTCTCATCACGAAGCAAAGAGTAAAATAAAAAAACTTGAAGATCAGTCTCACGCTGTTTTCATATTTATTACTTTATCACAGAATATTTATTTTTGGCAGCAATTGTTTAGTCTAAAGGTAGACATGTCAAGCTTTCTATAGATATACCTCTTGTGTATCTTTGTTTAGTATTCACTGTTACGTTTCATTTTAATGGCGTTTGTAAATGAAGATCACCACAGACAAAGGCTGCAGACCACACATATTATTTTTTATATTTATATTTATATTCGATTGATGTATTGCTCTTATCTGTACGATCAAAACTGAAAGTGTAATTTAAGTTCTTTTCGGGGTTATCAGGAGAAAATGCCTCATAACGTGTTTACGCGTTAATTGTCTCCAAAGGGTTGAGAGGAAAAGCACATCTTTTTGTCATTTTTATCACTTTTTAATGTTGTCAAAGTTGTAATTTATCTTTCCTTTCAGTGGTCTCAAGCTCTTGTAACACATGCTAGCATGAGGCTGCTTCTGCTAGCTATCTTCAGCATTTTCCCCCAAATATCACAAGCCAGTGTTGTAGTCGAGACCAGCTCATTCGAGTGCGAGTCCAGATCGAGTCCAGACAGGGTTGAGTCCGAGTCAAGACCGAGTTCAGAAAGGGTCGAGTCCGAGTCAAGACCGAGTTCAGAAAGGGTCGAGTCCGAGTCAAGACCGAGTTCAGAAAGGGTCGAGTCCGAGTCAAGACCGAGTTCAGAAAGGGTCGAGTCTGAGTCAAGACCGAGACCAGAGAGATTGGGTCTGAGACAAGACCTAAAGAAATCTTCAAGAATATGTAAAATGTTTGGGGGAAACAATAAAGGGTAAAAGGGCCACATAGTATGTGGTGTAAAGGTAATTTTATTAGAATTATGAATTGTTACTTGTCAGTATTAAGTGCTCGTTTTCACATAACACGGCCCGCTCTACACACTTTAGGCTTCAAAAACACACTTCAGGAGTCTATGGGTGACGTCACGGACACTACGTCCATGTTTTTATACAGTCAATGGTCTCACATCACAAGAAAATCACCAGTCATTGGATGTGTCAATCATACATCAATTTAAAGAAACATTAACCCTCTGGAGTCTAAGGCTATTTTTGGGGCCTGGAGAAGTTTTGTCATGCCCTGACATTTGTGCTTTTTTCAGTTTCTTATAAATATCTAATTGGCTAAATTCTAATCTCACTGTAATCAGCACAAACTGGGCTATAATAATATGTGAAATGCATGTATGTACATGATTGTATTTTTGAGAAAAAAAATATTATGCGTGCTTAGTGAAAAACTAAAAATGTTAAATCACTTGAATAAGGCAAAAAAAAAAAAACACATACATAACATTGGTTCCCGGGACTGTTGAGAACTGGAGCTTGTAGCCTAGAATTATTCTTTCTAAATTATGTGGAAATCATCTTGTTTACTCACTCACAGAAAACAATATATTTATTTAAATTTTCTAAGACACTTTTTGTTGGTAAAAGTCATATGCGAGTAGGCATCAACTACCATGAATATCATTGTGATTTACACCTGAAAAGACAAAGGCCCGCATAATGAGCTGCATAATGAGCTGCATAATGAGCCGTTCAGTCAGCTTGTGTCACTGAAAGGGAGGAGTTACAAGAAAGAATGTGAGGACAAAATAAATCTATATAATTTTATGTTTGTAGTTTATTTAGAATATATTTAATTATCTCACAACATAATTTAATATCCACTTGGGGGAGCAGTTAAACAGTTTATTAGGGAAAATCAAAGCTGACTTTCAAACTATTTTTTGCATCATTACTCCAGTCACACAATCCTTAAGAAATTATTTAAAAAATCATATATTTTCTACAAAAAACATTCATTATTATTATTATCATTATTATCATTATTATTATTATTAATGTTGAAAAGAGCTGAGAATAATTTTTCGGGTTTTTTAGGGGGGATAAATTGAAAGAACAGCATTGTGTTACATTTGTTACAGTTACATTTATTTGTTACATTTATATTATTTACATCAAGCTTTTGAATGGTATAGTATTGTGTATTGTTATTGAAACTTCATAATATTTCACTTGATTATACATTTAGTCAGGAATTTTGTTTGGAAAAAGTATTTGGAAAAAGTCTAACTAGTAAAATGTTTACACGTTATTTGAAAACTAGTACAAGTATAATAAATAAATAAATAAAAAGAGACTTACTCATGTTTATGATCTCTGCTGAATAAAGTGCTTCATTCTTTTTTTTCGGAGGAAATCCAAATCTCAAATCCTCAACCACATCACATCTTTTCGGGGTGAATTATGTCTTATTCCTCTCATCGCGAAGCAAACAGTAAAATAAAAGAACATTAAGAACAGTCTCTGCTTTTTCTTCTGTGTGGGCGTATTCAAGCCGCGCGCTTCAGTTTGAATCTGACTAGCGCGTTCAGCGCGGGGGCGTGGTCATATTAGATATAATGGGTTGTGAAGGGAGACGTGAAAAACAGACATCGCGTTGTTTTCATATGGATTACTTTATCACAGAATACTTGTTTTCGGTGGCACTTTTTAGTTTAAAAGCAGACATGTCAAGCTTTCTATAGATATCTCTCTCATGTCTTTTCGTTGAGTATTCACTGAGTTACAGTTCATTTTAATGACGTGTTTGTAAATGAAGAAGTGCACAAAGTTTTGTTGTTATTATGTCTGTATCCAAAAAAAAGACCCTTTACAGATACGATTGATGTATTGCTCTTATCTGTACGATTAAAACTGAAAGTGTAATTTAAGTTATTTTCGGGGTTATCAGGAGAAAATAACTCATAACGCGTATCCTGGGTTAAACGACTCCAGAGGGTTTTAACATACAGTAATAATCATGAAATATTTTGATTGGGACTCGAGTGGACTCGGTCATAAGTCCGATTCCTAATATGTTCGAGTCCGAGTCAATACCGAGTCAAAATGCACACGAGTCCATGACAAGACCGAGACCATTAAAATACGGTCTCGAGACCGAGTCCAAGACCGAGTCCGAGTCTCGAGTACTCAACACTGTCACAAGCCCCTGTGGACTACAGCGACAGCAGCTGAAACAAGCACAAAGCTGCTTACACTTGCAACACATGCCCTCACATCTCTTCATCTTTTCTCCTGTTACTTCTAATCCTTTTCAGCGGTTTCCAGGTCTTATAGCAGACACTAGTATGAGACTGCTTCTGCTAGCCATGCAGACTGCACAGGATTTCAGAATGTCCCAATCCCTTCCCGTGGCCTACAGCAGCTGAAGGAAGCGTGAGGCTGTCTCCGCTTGCAACTCAGACCCACACATTTCAGGCTTTTCCTCACGTTTCTAATCACCAATTTTTTTCTTTTCAGTTGCCTCCAGCATCCATAGCAGACACTAGCCCAGAGGCTGGTTTAAACGTCAGGCTGCCTCTGCTAACAATTGCAGCCCATGCTCCTCTTCCTCATAGCTCCCAACTTCATTTAAAATTACATTGTCTTCCAGATCAAGTTCCGGCTCCCCTCAAGCTTCAAGATGCAGCAGATCATCAGCAAGTTTGGGCTGCTCCTCACACTCCATTGCCTCACTCCTCTTCTCAACCAATCACTGTGGCACATGCAATGTCACTCGCTGGTGTGGCTCCATAAACTCTTATCCATCCTTCTACATCTGGCGGCAAACGTTAGTGTGAGGCTGCCATCTAACTATAAATAAAATTTGAAGCTACCGCTGTATGCCCTGCTTAATTTGATACTGCCCCTACAGTGCCCTGCTCATCTGATACTGCCTTTGCAGTGCCCTGCTTAATTTGATACTGCCCTCCATCTGTCGATTTCGAGTTTTAGGTTTATTCAGCATCGGACAGGGCTCTCCCTTCCAGTGCAGCAGAGCCACAGCTCCCTTCTGTCGCAGTGAATGCCATTTGTCCATCATCTTGAGCCTTCAGCAGCAAACAGGGCTCCCCCCTCCGGTGAAGCAGAACTGCGGCTCTCTTCTGTCGCAGTGAGAGCCCTCAATCTTGCGTTTTAAACCACGCCACATATTCAGTTTCAAGAGGGGCTCTCCCTTCTGGTGCAGCAGAGCCGCAGCTCCCTTCAGACGCAGCGAGAGCCCTCCATCATGCTCTTTAAACCACGCCACGTATTCAGCTTCAAAAGGGGCTCTCCCTTCTGGTGCAGCAGAGCCGTAGCTCCCATCGGTCACAGTGAGAGTCCCTCACCTCGCCTCCCCCTGTGCTCCTCCTTTGGCCCTCCGTGCACACTCCACATTTCTACACAACACGCATATTTTTTGGGGGGTACTGACAGGTTTCTGTCTAGCTGTTGTCTCATACCATAAGCTTCTTTAGCGGATTTCTCTGGGTTTGGAGCCCTCCCTCCGGACATCATGCCAAATATGCTAATAATTGCTTAACCTTATTGCTCTACCATAAGTTATATGTTAAATTAATTTGCTGAATGCATAAACTATTTTCCTGCGTTCAAACCTGCCAATCTAAAGGAAACGCTGTGTATGGTGTCTGAGGTGTTTTGCTGATGAGACAAACTACAGGAGCGAGGTGAGCCACCTGGCTGGGTGGTACAATGACAACAATCTCTCTCTGAATGTGGAGAAGAGGAAGCAGATTGTTGTTGACTTCAGGAGAATGCACACTCAACATGCTCTTCTGACTGTCAATGGTGCGACTGTGGAGAGAGTGAGCAGCACCAATTTCCTGGGTGTGCATAGGAGACCTCTCCTGGACTGACCACACCACAGCATTGGCCAAGAAACCACATAAGTGTCTCTACTTCCTCCACAAACTGAGAAAAGCCAGAGCCCCTGCCCCCATCATGTGCCTTCTACAGAGGCACCATCGAGAGCATCCTGACTAGCTGCATCACTGTGTGGTATGGTGCCTGCAAGGCATTCTGCTGGAAGACACTTCAACACTAGTGAGAGCATCTGAGAAGATTGTTGGTGTCTCTCTACCCTCCCTCCAAGACATTCATGAAAACTGTCTCACTCGCAAAGCAACGAGGGAGGAGAGTGCGGAGTCCCCAGGCCAGGACCAGCAGATTGAAGGATAGCTTCATCCATCAGGCTGTCAGGAAGCATTCCCAACCTAGCACCACCTCCCCTATTTTGCCCCAGTTACCACTGAACTGTTGCTAATGAGACCCACTATAGTTGTGTCATTCGCAAAATTAATGAAGAGGTTAGGGCTGTGCAAAAAATCGAATGCGATTTTCATGCACATCTCATCAGTAAAGACGCTCCAGTGCCAACCAGTGTTGCTAAGTCTGTGGTTGTTTTTCATGTCTGCGGGTGGAAGCGACATGTTTTGAGAAGCAACTGGGCAGGATTTGTTGTGAAAACCTGGCAACCCTGATCTGAACGCACGTGCTGGAGATATACTTCTAATTAGAGGAGCGTCTTTACTGATGAGATGTGCATGAAAATCACATTTGATTTTTTGCACAGCCCTAGAAGAGGTTGGAGTTGTGTTATGGTGTTCAGTCGTGGGTCTGCAGATTGAAGAGGAAGGGGCTCAGCACACATCCTTGGGGGGCCTCAGTGTTCAGTGTAATGGTGATGGATGTGTTGCTGCTGACCCATTCTACCTGAGGTTTTCCAGCCAGAAAGTCCAACAGGAAATATTTTGAAAGTGTTGTGAAAGTGACTTTGAACAAACTAAAAGTCTATGAAACTGGAACCAAAAAAGACTGAACTAAATATAACCATAACAATTATGCACTATATTAAATAATACATTTCTTTACTTGGGAAACTAGACCTTATATTTTTCCATACACTGCAATACATTATATTCATGGACCATGTATAGCCCTATATCGATACATATACAAATACACATATAGCAACAAAGACAAAAAAACTTTTTACATGTAATAGCTTTATTGAAACACTCAATTATTTAATTTTTCAAGAGTTAATGCTTGGACTTACATGACTTTAAGCACATTATTGTATTGTTTGCATAGTTAAACATTTTACATTCAATTATATAAAAATGTTATGTAAATATTTAAAAATGTGGGATTTTTGGACATCAATTGGGTATCTTGTTAAAGTCATGGCAAAGTCATGGTGGGTGGAAAATTAGATTTTGAATAAAGATCCAGATTAAAACTTGTGATGAGGTGACACCACTCTGACACACAGAGCATGAACAATTGTATAAATTGATAATTGGGTGGCAAATCAAAAGACTTGCGAGACTGAAATTCATGTGTTATCAAAATTATTTAGAAATCTCTGCAGATTGTCAGTGGTCCACTTATTTTTATGAAAAGAAAGAAAGAAAAAAGAAAGAAACTGTGGGATCAATGATAACACTAATATTCCTATAAGACAATATTTTTTTTATTTGAAAATACATTTTATTTCTAAAGAACGCAGCTTTACTTTTTATATTTGTACACCGAGGACCTCTTGTGGACATATCATTTTTCATTTGCATGTTCTCAGTAGACCAAGACTTGATGTTATCTCAAGATTAGATCAAGACTCAATCTCTGATAATAAATACAGTCTCCTTCAAATGAGCATAAGGCACCTATAGCTCTGTGTACTGATGGTAACTAAAGTATATACAAAAAAGCACTAAAATATTCAGTGTTACTACAACGTCACCTTGGAATTATAAGGTTCTATTTAACTTTTTTTTAATTTTATTTAGTAATTCAAATATTCTTATTCTGTGACAACCTATTTACATTGTGTGATGTTTTAAAGTAGTATATATTTTGGGACATTTTATTTAGAAAACAAAAAGTTTCTATCTACAAAGTATATGGAATGCAAAAACTTTGAAGTATCTCAAAACTGCAGACAGAACCTTATAATTCCAAGGTGACAACGTGACTAATGAAAATAAATCAAATGCATTTCTAATAGGAAGGACATGTTTTAAATTATGTTAAAAAACAGATTTTTCTCTAAAATCAAATATTTTCTCCTAATTCATTAAGATAAATTTGTCAAGCAATTTTACATGGATGAGCAAGTAAATGAAGTTTAATAAACAGTGTCATTTTAAAGCATTTGAATTGATGTTAATAAATACAACAGAACAAAAAGCAGGGATTGCAGAAAATGTCATATTTGCTTGATGAAAATGTACCCTAAACCACTGGTTCTTAAAGTGTGGGGTGCGGATGATCAGGTAAACAGCCATGGCAACACGGGAACATAACCAAAAGAGTATGAGAATGACTCTATACAATATGAAAGTGTTAAGAAAGCATTTCAAATTTTACACCACAGTAATGTTAAATTATTTTTTATGTATTTCTCTTCCCATGATGGCATTTTTAGTGTTTCTCTCAGGATGTAAAAGGATTATGTAGCACTTTGGGGCAAATATGGCCATCAGTAATCCAAAACTGGAAGCCAGAATGGCAAATATCTCCACAGCCACTGCATATTTCCCTGGTGAGCTCACATATGCTGGAACAAATGCAATCCACACAGCACAGAAGATCAGCATGCTAAAAGTAATGAACTTTGCCTCATTAAAATTATCTGGAAGGTTTCTCGCCAGGAAGGCTAACAGGAAACTTACTGCTGCTAAAAGACCAATATAGCCGAGTAACATGGAAAAACCAGCCACTGAGCCTATAGCACATTCATATACTATTTTAGAGCGAGTATACTGGTTGTTTTTATGGGGTGTTGGAGAGGCAGTTGATAACCAGATTGCACATATCACAATCTGGAGGGCTGTTAGAACCAAAACTGTGCATCTTTGTTGAGCTGTTCCAAACCATTTCATCGCTCCTTTACCCTCTGGTCGTGATGACTTGAATACTGCTATTACTACCATAGTCTTGACCAGGATGCTGGAGATGCACAGGACAAAGCTTATGCCAAACACAGCATGTCTTAACTGACATGTCCACAATTGCGGCCGGCCAATGAACAGTAGCACACACAGGAAACACAGTTTAAGTGACACCAGCAGCAGGAAGCTGAGCTCTGAATTGTTGGCACGTACTATGGGGGTGTTACGGTGATGCGCAAATACGACCAAAACAAGAGAACAGAAGCAGGTGCCAAGCAGAGATGCAGTGGTCAGAGAGATGCCCAGAGGATCCTCATAGGATAGAAACTCTACATCTTTGGGGACACACTTATCTTTATCCATATTAGACCAGAACTCATCTGGACACTCTGTACATTCAACAGCATCTGTGAGTGAGAAAAACAGAGAAGATGAAAATGTAAAATTAAACTATTTTGTGAGTAAGGGTTAATTAAATGATTGTAATGCACAACATGGTTGTCTTAAAATTGTTTAATGCACAGCTAGCTGTGCATTATCCCACTTATACCTTGGTCATTTGCCAGTATTTACAAGTTAAAGCTTTTAATGATGTTTACAGTGCAATATTTGACCGGAAGGGTGCAGTTATATTCATCATTCTGTTTGCTTCAAATCAGACACAGAGATAAAATATTGCATTAAAATCACATTTATTTGAATGAATTACAGCATTAATTCATAATTATCATAATTATCAATTGATTGAGAGAGAGAGAGAGAGAGAGAGAGAGAGAGATGACAGCTGTGTATTACCTGTGTCTGTGCATCTCTCTACAAACAATGAAGCTACTACTTCAAAAACAGTGATTTTACACCTCATTGCTGAGGAATATAATGTAGCTATGTCGTATCTAGACTATTTTATTAATAAAAGTCGCAGGGCAGCGTTGACAAATTTGTATGTTTGTGCAGAGAGAGTGATTTCCGACCCCCCCCCCCCAAGTGTGTGCAAGTGATGTATGTGGGTTTGTGTGCATCAATTAAAGCAGCACATTTTAAATCTGCATTAAAACAGATTTTAGCCATTTTATTAGATATCAGAATTGAGTATTTAGACCGACTGATGTATAATGACAAAATATAATATTTAAAGATGTAAAATTGCCAACAATAATCTCCTCACCTGTTGTATTAGAAATCTCGCCATCTCCACATGGCAGGCAGTCAAAACAGCAGACAGGAAAGCCTTTCCGTGTGGCTCGTCTGGTGCCTGGGGGGCAGCTCTCACTGCATACAGAACGTGGGGGCTGAAAGAGACATCAGCTGCTATTAATCATGTGTTTCCCATCATGTGTCTGATATTGATAAATAATTACACAATGATAAACTTGACCTTTATATTATTTAATTCTCATTTGCCTTTTAATAGATTTGACTCATGTTTACACTATATATTGACAATAAAGATGATACTGGCATGCAAAGTTAATTACTTTTTTGGTTTGAAAGTTCCAGTATATTGCATTCTCATCCAGTGTAAGCACCATCCCTGTTTCTGTCACTTCATTTACTACACCGACTGTGTAGATCCTTATTGATTCATCAGAACTCGGCTGCCAGTTCAGCACATCATAGATGGCCAGAGCATCTCCATTCTTATCAAATGACACATGATCCCCAAAGCCTGTGGTGAAGTTCACTTTCTGTAGGTAGTGAACCAGCTGTACAGTTTGTAGACAAGACAGGTGTTACATGTGTAATTAGAAATAATACAGAGCACATATTCAGCTCTTCTATATGCCTGGAGAGAATCGCTACTACACTTGTGGGTCCTACCTGCCAGGGTTTAAGGTTTGTTATATCAGCACATCTGTTCCCACTGAATGGTCCTTTCCCCTCCTCACACTGTATTAGGCCATGAAGTGCATAGGCCAGGGCATAAACTGCCTTGTACACATTATATGATGCCCTCAAGCCAGAAACATCAGTGTATGGTGTGTTTGTGATGATCAGATTCTCATGTCCTGTACACACCTTTTTCACTTGCTCTCCATCTGTCTCTTTAGCCCCAGTTTCAAAACTGCATTCAAACATGTTCTCCCAGAAGATCCTCAACATATTATTTTTTGGGTCCCTTCTGGGGTTAACATGTAACAGAAAGTCATGAAGCCTCTGTATCTCCCCACGCCTTATAGCGATGCCCAGTGTGCCCCTAAGAAAGGGCAGGAAACGTGGAGTGTGAGATTCTACAGAGGTGGCCCAAGCTTCACTTGCTATCCACTGCCTGCCTGTCATGTTCTGCAATACCACCTCCTCCATCAAAGGTATGAAAAAAGATGAAGGGGCAAAAACAATCACCACTCTAGCTGTAGAGAACTGAATTACTCCCATTACACGCTGAATATCTCTCAGGTTATTATCATGGGGCAGGATTTCAGAAAAAGCAACACAAAATCCAAACAGCTGCATTTCTTGCTGGAAGGCCTGAGCAGCGTAGACACCATAGTCATCATCACTGTAGAGAAGACCAACCCAGGTCCATCCAAAATGTCTCAAGATCTGAACCATAGCCCGCACCTGGAAGGCATCACTGGGGATCGTTCTGAAGAAAGAGGGGTATTTTTTCCTGTCACTCAAACAGGAGCAGGTGGCGTAGTGACTAACCTAATTAGGGCAGATAGAGAGGGCTTAGGAACAGAAAAATAGAGTGAAGATCAAAAAATCCCTTATATACAAGAAAATGAAAAAGTTTCAAAAGAAACAGTCTCAGGATATACATAAAGCTAAACTTACATAATAATAATAATAATAATAATAATGGTCCCACGTTATATTAGGTGGCCTTAACTAATATGTACTTACATAAAAAAATAAGTACAAAGTACTTATTTTGTTCATATTGTATTGTGAAACACTTTTGCTGCTATTGAGGTGGGATAGGGGTAAGGTTAGGGAGAGGGTAGGAGGTATGGGTAAGTTTAAGGGTGGGTTAAGGTGTAAAGTATGGGTCAACAGTGTAATAATAAATGTAATTACAGAAATTAAAGACAGATGTAATTACATGTAGTTTTTTTTTTTTTTAAATATAAGTACAATGTAAAAACATGTATGTACAGAATAAGTACATTGTACTAAATTATTAATTAAAATGTAAGTACATAGTAGTTAAGGCCACTTAATATAAAGTGGGTCCATAATAATAATAATAATAATAATAATAATAACAACAATCATAATAATAAAAATAACTGAAATATGCAATAATATGCATACAGTGTATTTTAAGTTTTTCATCCCATCTTACTATAGGTACTCGAAACAGCCCCAGAACACTGGAGATTGCAATGGAAGGAGTTGAACTTGCATCCCCCACGATTCCAACCACTGGAGGAGGGCCAGTACAGTTGAGGTTGGAGAAAGTCTCCTCTGTTCCACTAGCCAGGGATAAGGCAGCCCGGAAAGCCATTCCTAGCATCACACAGTTGTCATAAAGATGGTATCCAAGAGTGATGTTAGGCAGTAGGTTGGAATTCTTATTAATCTCCTCTATTGCAAAAGCCATGGTCTGTGCATGCTGGAAACCTTCCATATTAAATCTATGGAATAATTAAATAAATACAATAATGAAATAAAATAAATGTTGACATGTAGTGATATCAAATATATTAAAAAAATAAAAAAAATAATAATACAAGCATTAATACATTGCAAATACATCAAAGTGCACACATCATTGGAGGACCCTTACAAATTAATTCATTATTATTTAACAGTATTCATTAGTATTATTTATTATCATCACAATTCTTATTCATTTTGATCCCCTCTGTATATAGTTGACTCACATTTCACAGTATGGTGATTCTGGCTCTGTTCTGAAGCTCATTTCTGGAAACACTGTAAAGAAGTGAACCTCAAACAGGCCTCCAAGTATAAAATCTCCATCCTTGTACATTCCATTCAAATTAAAGTGTCCCTGTAGCACACATGTACCTGATCTGAGGACTGAAGCTACTGATATACAGTTAAATGACAGGTATAGAGAAATACACAGAGTGAGCCACATCTCTCTATTTCTGAGCCAGCCACCCACTCAGCTGATTATTTTATTATGAAGGTTATGTGTTGCTGTGAGCGAGCAGGCACCAAGTGGGTATGCCTTGAAATCAGGACGTCACCCTTCCCTCCCCTTCCAACATAGGCAAAAAGCAGTACTAATCGAATAATGGTAAATGTATGAATGCACATTCAATTGCTATGAAATTGGAAGGAAATGGACTTATTTAAATATGCTGTTTAGAAACAATTTTTTTTTCTAGCTAAATGGTCTAAGTCTTCTACTTAACAGTGTTACACTAAGAATGTTATCTGAATGTCAGTTTTGCTATTGCAGGGGATTTTAATATTCACATAGATAATGCAGAAAACAAAACTACAAAAGAAATGATAACAGTTCTAAACACTTTTGACTTGACTCAGCATGTACATGGACCCACACACAAAGGTGGACACACTCTAGACTTAATCATCAGTAGGGGTCTAAGCATTTCATCCATTGTTAATGGGGACATAGCACTATCTGATCACTTCTGTATTTTCTTTGATATTTTGATGTCTGCTACAACTGAATCTAGATCGGTCTCTGTCAGAAGGAGATGCATTAACGAGAACACAAGTGTACTATTTATGGAGGTTATATCTTTAATACCAAGCATTTTTGCAGATATTCTCTTTGATTCCTTAAACTCAAAAGTTAAGATGGTTATTGATGATATTGCTCCAATAATAGTAATTAAGAAAACAAACAAACAGAAATCAGTTTGGAGAAGATCAACAGCAGTTCAGACTATGAAAAGACAAGGCAGAAAAGCTGAGCGGATGTGGTGGAAGACAAAACTTGAAATTCACTATAGCATCTATAAAGACAGCCTTCATGCTTTTAATGTGAAACTAGCCACAGCTAGACAGAATTTGTTCTCAAACCTTATAAACAGTAACTTAAACAACACTCGTACTCTTTTTGCCACTGTTGAGAGACTGACAACCCCCCCAAGTCAGATTCCCAGTGAAAAGCTCTCAGACAGCAAATGCAATGAGTTTGCATCCTTCTTTTCTGAGAAGATCATCAATATCAGGAAGGTGATTAGCACATCCTCAAGTAATGCAGATGTCAGACAGAATAGGCCACAATATCGAAAAGATACTATGTCTATTTTTGAAGCAATTGATAGCAAAATTTTGGAAGACAAAGTGCAGCACCTAAAATCATCAACCTGCTATCTTGACACACTTCCCACATCTTTTTTCAAAAGTGTGCTAAACTGCTTTGAAGCAGATCTTTTAGAAGTGGTGAACGCCTTACTTCTTTCTGGGACATTTCCAAACTCCCTAAAAACTGCAGTTGTTAAGCCCCTCCTGAAAAAGACTAATCTCGATAACACAATTTTGAGCAATTTTAGACCAATATCTAATCTTCCTTTTATAGGCAAAATTATAGAAAAGGTAGTTTTTAATCAGCTGAACAAATACTTAAACTCAAATGGATACCTGGACAATTTTCAATCTGGTTTTTGACCGCATCACAGCACAGAGACAGTGCTCATTAAGATTATAAATGATATTCGGTTAAATTGTGAATGGCAAAATATCGGTGCTGGTATTGCTAGATCTCAGTGCTGCGTTTGACACTGTTGATCATAACATACTACTAGAGAGACTGGAAAACTGGGTCGGGCTTTCTGGGATGGTACTCAAATGGTTCATGTCATACTTAGAAGGGAGAGGCTATTATGTGAGTCTAGGAGAGCATAAGTCTAAGTGGACGTCCATGACATGCGGAGTCCCACAAGGGTCAATTCTTGCACCGCTCTTGTTTAGCCTGTATATGCTTCCACTAAGTCAAATAATGAGAAAGAACCAAATTGCCTAACACAGCTATGCTGATGATATCCAGATTTATCTAGCCTTATCTCCAAATGACTACAGCCCCATTGACTCCCTCTGCCAATGCATTGATGAAATGAATAGTTGGATATACCAGAACTTTCTTCCTTCAGTTAAACAAGGAAAAAACTGAAGTCATTGCATTTGGAAACAAAGGTGAAGTGTTCAAGGTGAATGCATACCTTGACTCTAGGGGTCAAACACATAAAAATCAAGTCAGGAATCTTGGTGTGACCTCAGTTTCAGTAGTCAATGTCAAAGCAGTAACTAAATCAGCATACTATCATTTAAAAAAACATTGCAATAATTAGATGTTTTATTTCCAGCCAAGACTTGGAGAAACTTGTTCATGCCTTTATCACCAGCAGGGTGGACTATTGTAATGGGCTCCTCATCGGCCTTTGCCAAAAGACCATTAGACAGCTGCAGCTCATCCAGAACGCTGCTGCCAGGATTCTGACTAGAACCAGAAAATCTGAGCATATCACACCAGTCCTCAGGTCCTTACACTGGCTTCCAGTAACATTTAGTATTGATTATAAAGTACTTTTACTCGTATATAAGTCACTAAATGACCTAGGACCAAAATATATTTCAGAAATGCTCACTGAATATAAACCTAACAGACCAATCAGATCATTAGGATCGAGACTAGAAATACCAAGGGTTCACACAAAACAAGGGGAGTCCGCCTTTAGTTACTATGCCGACCCGCAGTTGGAATCAGCTTCCAGAAGAGATCAGATGTGCTAAAACACTAGTCACATTTCAATCTAGACTTAAAACTCATCTGTTTAGCTGTGCATTTATTGAATGAGCACTGTGCAATGTCTGAACAGATTGCACTATATTTTCAATTCCTTTTTTTATTTTATGTAAAATCTTTTTTTTTTTTTTACTTTTTTTAAATTCATTTTAAATAAGTATTTTTTTTAAATAATTTTAAAAGTTTTTCAAAGTTTTATTCTTGTTATTATTTTTCTTCATTATTATTTTACTTTCTTTTATGTAAAGCACTTTGAATTACCATTGTGTACGAAATGTGCTATATAAATAAACTTGCCTTGCCTATATTCACAAATAATATATTTTATGTCTTATATATGTTTGATGTGTTTAAGGTAATGTTGCAGATAGTGCTTTTAAATGTGTGTAAGATATGGAAAGTTTATTGTTGAACAAATGGCGGCGATCTATGCAAAACTGTGAAGTGAATTAAAGATGGTCTTTTGAGTGGTTGTATGACGTGTTATAGAAGTTATTAAACAAAAGCCTGCAAAGATATTGCCCCATGTGATAAGTTGAAGGAATGCTTGCTCCGCCTTGCAACAAGGCGATTGGAAGATCACGTCGTGGGATGGACCAAATCCGCTTGGATAAAACCCCAATGCCTGAACTAAGTCAGGGCGCCTCCTTCTTAGCCATGGCTTGAACTACCTACTTCAACACGCCGCTAGCGTTCTTGTCATCCAGAACTCAAAACCATTCAGTTGTAACTTCATGACTGCTGAGAATCTTCGAAGTCTTGCAAACAACGAAAACGCTCAGAGGAAATTGAAGAAATACGTGCAAATTGATCTTAAGCAGTAAAGATAAGGCACATCTCTTTTTGTGATTTTCTTGGTGCAATCTAACAAATAACTTACTCCTGGGACTTCATGCAAATCCTCTTCTGTAACTGTGTTGTGTGTGTGTGTGTGTGTGTGAGAGAGAGAGAGAGAGAGAGAGAGAGAGTGTGTGTGTGTGTGTGTGTTCATTAGGTTTTAGATCGATGTAATAGAGTAACTCAATAAATTCTTGTTTAATTTATAAAGAAATATTGTCTTGTGTGGTGTATTTTAAGATTAAACTTTGCCCATATCCTGTGCTACCTAGCTTGTAGCTTATAAATTATCATTCTGTTTGTATTCTCATTGTCTATGAAATAATAAACAGAAGTGTAAAGATTTTCACACTCGCTGAAGTATACACGAATTACATTTGGAATCATTTCAATTAAAGCAATTCAAATCTTATCTTAAAGAAAAGAGCTAACATTTCCTTACATTGCGTTCAATAGATGAATCACATTCGATTATGAAAGCTATACCTATACCTTGTCCGTCTTAGTGTTTTTATTAATGCCATTTATGATTTTGTTAACTTGTTAGCCAGCGTTGGTGACTTTGGAAAAAAGACCCTTTGGGCTTTTTTTGTGCTTTTTATCAACCAAATTTGATAATGCTCAAAAATATTAAAAGTTATAGACACTGATGTCCCTTGACATTTTTTTTCTTTTTTTACCACACTGTATTTTTAGTTTATATTATATAAAAATACATGAAATCAGTCCTGGAGCAATCTAGAAAAGTAATGGTTTGAAAGTCACATGTCTAATGAGTTTCTATTTCAAATCTGAAGAAGAGTTAATGAAAAATTTGATTCCTGCAAATATTTTTCTGACTATGTCTAGACCCCCCCACAATATATATATATATATAAAATATTTACCAACTGTATTGAAGGCTTCTACAAACTTTTTTAGTCATTAAACATACCTCTGCATATTGTTTTTTTTCAATTATAAAACACTAAACAGAAAATTAGACATCATATAAGTGATTATTTGAACACTAGAAAAATACAATAAGAAGAACATTGACACGTGCGAGTTGAGGGGCGTTGAGGAGGCGGGCGTCGGGGTGCAGGCTAACAGCACATAGCACTAGACAACTAAAAGAAATTAACATGGCAAAGATGAATGCACTATTGGAATTTGAATATAAGGGAAATGTCATTTTGCAATTTCTGTGGTCTAATGTGATGTTGTTCATGTTCTTGATGACATTTTATTTTATTGCTGTAATTAATTTATATAACCTAAATATGCTATGTGAAAGTTTAAAACAGAAAATAGTGGTTTTCATCTTGCCACTTTCTTGGTAAAGAAAACATTTTTACTCAAATTATTCTAAATGGATTTATCGCATTTTAGGAACACACACACACATATATACACATCCATACATACATACATACATACACACACATGGTCAGAGACCATTCCTTCATCCAGAATCACTCCAGATCTTTCAGATTGCCAGCTCCATGATGGTACTTCTCCTCTTCAGTTCACCACACTAATTTTCTATAAGGTGCAAGACAGGCAACTGGAATGGCAGAAGCCCATTTTTGTGTTGTTTTTAAGGTTTGTTTTTAGATTATTGTCCAGTTGGAGGATCCAAACATGGCCCATTACAAGATTTCTAACAAAGACACTTTTAGACTTTTTTTATCTGTTGGTATTTGATACCTAGATACACACACACACACACACACACACACACACTTTGAACTAAAACTATAGAAACTATAGACTACTAGGCGAGAAATAAAACACAGAAATTATTTAAATGCAAAACAAACACCACACACAGCTATTGACTGACCACTAACAGGAAATATAACTTATTTGCTAGTATCACACGCATGCATTTTATAAGATTTTTAAAAGCAAAAAAGCAAGGAAAAATTGCATATAATGGGCATTAGCCTGGTATACAGTAGCTGTAAGGGGGGCATGGGAAAAATCTGTTAAACACCTTTGAGTAAAATAAAAACACAAGACCAGAACTCACAAAAACAAAATCAATGAGTCAATCTTCCTTCACTGGATTTATTTAATGCATTATTAAATATTTAATTTACAGGATTTATCATATATTATCAATGTGCAATGTTTCCCTTTGGATAACCCACTTCCCCCCTTTTTCTTGATAGGCCTTTTCTTTTCATGAAGGCTTTATCTCTCTTCAATGAAGAAAAATTAAGTCTATAGGTGTACAAGTGTGTGCAAGTGTAAAAACCTTTCAACAACTGGGTTATGTTTTCTGATTTATCTAATAGGCTTTTTTTTCTGCAAACAATAGAGCAGGAAAAGAAGAGCCCTAAACAATTCACCAAAGTAGGTTCTCCATCAGTACAATAACCCACTGGTGCTACTCATTTGGGAGTTGCAGCTGGAGTCTTTGTGGTCAAAAGTGAATGAACACCTGAAATGTACAGTATTGTTCAAAATAATAGCAGTACAATGTGACTAACCAGAATAATCAAGGTTTTTCGTATATTTTTTTATTGCTACGTGGCAAACAAGTTACCAGTAGGTTCAGTAGATTCTCAGAAAACAAATGAGACCCAGCATTCATGATATGCACGCTCTTAAGGCTGTGCAATTGGGCAATTAGTTGAATTAGTTGAAAGGGGTGTGTTCAAAAAAATAGCAGTGTGGCATTCAATCACTGAGGTCATCAATTTTGTGAAGAAACAGGTGTGAATCAGGTGGCCCCTATTTAAGGATGAAGCCAACACTTGTTGAACATGCATTTGAAAGCTGAGGAAAATGGGTCGTTCAAGACATTGTTCAGAAGAACAGCGTACTTTGATTAAAAAGTTGATTAGAGAGGGGAAAACCTATAAAGAGGTGCAAAAAATGATAGGCTGTTCAGCTAAAATGATCTCCAATGCCTTAAAATGGAGAGCAAAACCAGAGAGACGTGGAAGAAAATGGAAGACAACCATCAAAATGGATAGAAGAATAACCAGAATGGCAAAGGCTCAGCCAATGATCACCTCCAGGATGATCAAAGACAGTCTGGAGTTACCTGTAAGTACTGTGACCGTTAGAAGACGTCTGTGTGAAGCTAATCTATTTTCAAGAATCCCCCGCAAAGTCCCTCTGTTAAAAAAAAGGCATGTGCAGAAGAGGTTACAATTTGCCAAAGAACACATCAACTGGCCTAAAGAGAAATGGAGGAACATTTTGTGGACTGATGAGAGTAAAATTGTTCTTTTTGGGTCCAAGGGCCACAGGCAGTTTGTGAGACGACCCCCAAACTCTGAATTCAAGCCACAGTACACAGTGAAGACAGTGAAGCATGGAGGTGCAAGCATCATGATATGGGCATGTTTCTCCTACTATGGTGTTGGGCCTATTTATCGCATACCAGGGATCATGGATCAGTTTGCATATGTTAAAATACTTGAAGAGGTCATGTTGCCCTATGCTGAAGAGGACATGCCCTTGAAATGGTTGTTTCAACAAGACAATGACCCAAAACACACTAGTAAACGGGCAAAGTCTTGGTTCCAAACCAACAAAATTAATGTTATGGAATGGCCAGCCCAATCTCCAGACCTTAATCCAATTGAGAACTTGTGGGATGATATCAAAAATGCTGTTTCTGAAGCAAAACCAAGAAATGTGAATGAATTGTGGAATGTTGTTAAAGAATCATGGAGTGGAATAACAGCTGAGAGGTGCCACAAGTTGGTTGACTCCATGCCACACAGATGTCAAGCAGTTTTAAAAAACTGTGGTCATACAACTAAATATTAGTTTAGTGATTCACAGGATTGCTAAATCCCAGAAATTTTTTTTTTGTACAAAATAGTTTTGAGTTTGTACAGTCAAAGGTAGACACTGCTATTTTTTTGAACACACCCCTTTCAACTAATTGCCCAATTGCACAGCCTTAAGAGCGTGCATATCATGAATGCTAGGTCTTGTTTGTTTTCTGACAATCTACTGAACCTACTGGTAACTTGTTTGCCACGTAGCAATAAAAAATATACTAAAAACCTTGATTATTCTGGTTAGTCACATTGTACTGCTATTATTTTGAACAAAACTGTAACTTCTTCTTATATATATATATATATATATATTGTATTATGAGATAATTGAGCAATAATTAATATTTATGTCCTCTAGATGTCAGTCATGTATTTGCGTTTTTCTGAGCATTTAAAAAAGAAAACTGTCCAAGCAAAAACATGCTGTAGCATTACCATGGTACAGTGATAGTATCAGAAAACAGGTGTCAGTTCATTCAATTCTGTTCCAGCTCAAGCTGAGAAGGTTAAGTCTGAGTCAGCACATCAGCATTCGATGACATGAAACACATTAGACCCTTGTTATTATTAAATATATATATTTTTTTATTTTCCTTAAAAAGACGGCTGCTAACAAGTGGATAAATGCAACTACAGAGATTGTCAGGGTCAATAAACATGACAAGGGATCTCTGTATTTTCACTTGATGTTAATTTCATTAAAATTTTATTTAATTTTATTTTAAGACCAGAAGAGTTGTTGGAAGATTAAGGATGCTAGCATGGTGTAGTTCCTCCATATCTGGGTCTGCATATCTGAGTAAAGGACATGAATGACGAAAGGTCTTTACAATTGGTCACAAAAGCTGCTTGTCACATAAAGGCCCACCACATAAAGGAACAAACTTAACCGTCTAGCCCTCTTCGTTTAAGGCTCACACTTACCTTCTTCGCGGTCAAAGATGACTGAAGCCTTGAAATGTAACTTTTTTTTCTTCAGGAAAACCAATGTAATATATCTCTTCATTTATTTAAAAAAATTTTTATAAATACAATATTTCACATTAAAATAGAGTGAAAACATTTAAAATCCATTGTTTGATGTGCACTGTAAAAAAAAAAAAAAAAAAAAAAAAAAAAAAAAAAAAAAAAAAAATTCTGTGAAAAAACAAACAGATAATGTACTGGCAGAAAATTACCATGACATTTTTTGTTAAATTTATGGACACTTTCTTCAACATTAAAACAGAAAATTCTGTAGATTAAAATTTTTTTTATTCCATACCATAAACAGAAAATCAGTTATGCACAGATGAAAAAAAAAAAAAAAAAAAAACTTATAGCATAGTCCTATCTTTTGTAGCAAGTAAATACTGCACAATATGTACAAATTTTTATTTTTATTTTTACCTCATGTAAACATTATTAAAAATGCGTTCAGTAGCTTTTATTTGCCTTAAACAGGTGAAGACAAAAATTTTATGACGTCAATTAATTTAACAACGTGGAAAGCACCATTGAAAATGTTTGTATTATAGAACACTTTTAAGTTTTAAACAGCAACATGCAGAAGGTTCAATTTCACTGAATTTTCACACGACTTCACTTTTCTTGATGCGGGTGTGTAAATGTGTTTTGCTCCATATTCACTGCAGCAATTGTATAAAAAATGTGAGCGTACAAGTTTCTTAATTTGTGAATTGTAGAATAGGATTTGTGCATCTGCAATGAAGAATTTGAGAAGGTGTAACTGTTGTGTTGTGTTTGTGGGAGAGAAAAAAAAAAGTCTACAGGTTTGCAACTCTTAGAAACTTTTCTCTCTGTGACTTCAAATTTACTGATACACATGTGTGGCTTTTCTCTACAACTACAAATCACACTGTCACACGTGTTCAGCCGTTTTGTCTCAAAAATACCTTCATAGTTGGCTGCTCTCACAAACACTGCAGTGTAATTGAGGGCTACGTTACTCTGCCCAGGACTGTTGTTGAATCTTCCAAAAGTTTTGGCTTGGGGTCCTTCACATGCGGCAGCAGCACTTTCTACAGCACCAATAACACTGGGCTGCCTGTCTATGTGCCTGACTTTAAATCGGCGCTACTAAACACTGATATCGGCCAATGCTGATATATAAAAAAATGACAAATATCGGCCGATTATTATTATGATTATTTGCTTTCATGGTTGATTTTATTTTATTCTTTTCATGCATCATCTGTTGTCGAGATTAATCTGTTCACAGGTGGTTCAGCTTTAAGGACAATTTAATTATTAATTTTTATTTGTTTACCAAACTGCTATATTGTTGCAGTTTTTAACAATTCTTTTATTGTGTGTTGTTGCAGTTATGATCTAATATTAACTTTTGGGCTTATTTTTTAATTGGAATATGGTTGCAGTTATGATCATTTGTTATAATATTTTCTATACTATTGCAGCTATGGACAAATTATTGGAATATAGTTGCAGTTGTGCTATAATCGTTATACTGGATTTATTGTTGCAGTTTTGAAAAAAGAATATTAGGAAATTGCAGCCCTGAGTAAACTATTGGTATATTCTTGCAGATAGGTCAACAAATTATTAAAACGCATTGTCACATTTTTTTTTTTATTAAAGCAGTGCTCAAACTTTATGATAATTTAATGCTTTTTTTCCCTTAACTTTCCACAATATATAAAACATCTTATTGAACATTAAAATCTGAAGAAAATACAGAAAATCTCATGTAAAATTACAGCAAAAAAAAAAAAAAAACGTATTTTTTAATTACGGAAAATTACCATTACTTATTGTGTAATTTTTTTTTTATTTATTTTTTTTTTTTATGGGATTTTTTTTTTAAACTGTGGGCCTTTTTTCCTATATAATAAATTACTTGCATCTCAGAACAAGTAGAGGAAATGCAATGAACACAGTCATGTCATCTTACTTTCGGAGTTGGGAGACTGTTCTTTAGTAGCGCAGCCAGTCAAGACAGACTGGGAGGTAAAAATACCAAACCACTTTGATGACAGACATTGTCTAAGGCATTTTAGAGTGACCAAAACAACACTACAGCTATAGTTCAATGAGTGCAGGTTGTAATTGTGTCCTACATGAAATCATATAAATAGCACAAATAAATACATTGCCTAGAACAAAGATAAAAATTAAACCATGTTAAAGAGCCACACAGATGGGAAGTCAAAAATTACCTGTATTACAGTGTATGATGTAGCTGTCCATCAGTGTAAACAATGTCCAAAGTAATTAAACCAAAAAGTGCACAATTTATAAAGTTATTGGCTTCTAAAGTAAGGAGTCAACTCTGAATCGCTGAAACGAGTCGTTATAGATTTCAAATCTTTTGCCTATCTCTATGTACGTCACTAGAACACTTTGCATAATAATCTCCGCCTACCATCTTGGGAGAAACAAAACGACCTGCCCCACCCCCCACACAGACGCTCTGGTTGGTGTAATAGCATCATGTCGAGGAGACAGTGTGTTTTTAATTGTAAAGGCAAGTTTGTTTTATTTTCACTGCCAAAGAATGAAGATCAGAAGAACCAATGGCTAAAATTCATTTTTACCACAATACCAGAGCAGTACAACAAATCCCTTTTGTTGTGTTCACAACATTTCACTGATGACTGCTTTTCTAATCTCGGTGAGTTCAAGGCGGGATTTTCAAAGCATTTGGCCATAAAAGAGGGTTCATTACCAACTTTATTTGGACCAACAAGCATCTCCGAATCACAACGCAAAGTATGATTATGAAGTTATGTGTTTGTTTTCTCCCGAGCGTATCAGTATGTGTGCTGTCTTAAGCCTTTGTTTGCGCTGATCTTCATTTACAAACACGTCATTAAAATGAAGTTTAACTCCGTGAATATTCAACGAAGAGACATGAGAGAGATATCTATAGAAAGCTTGACATGTCTTCTTGAAAACTAAACAAGAGCTGCTAACAGATATTCTGTGATAAAGTAATCCATATGAAAAAAACGCGATGTCCGTTTTTCACGTCTCCCTTCATTATATCTAATGTGACCACGCCCCCGCGCTGAACGCACTATTCAGATTCAAACTGAAGCGTGTGGTTTGAATACACCCACACAGAAGAAAAAGCAGCGAGACTGTTAAAGTTTTTTATTTTATTGTTTGCTTCGCGGTGAGAGGAATAAGACATAATTCACCCCAAAAAGATGCTAACGCATTGTTTACAGTGCAGTTGTGTGCGGAACAACCAATCAAAACCGACTATGTCAGTTGACCAATTAGAACACAGTATGCTACCGAAAGGTGGAGTTTAAGGAAACTGAATCTTTTGAACAGCTTTGCGCTAACCGTTTGGCGATCTCTGAGAATTTAGGTAATTTTAAAATGATATTTTGACAAAATGACAATGTTTTTTTAACCTTAGATGGATTTAAACCTTTTGTACAGGACTTATAAACAGTGATAGGAAGCTTAGAATTTTCATCTTACTTTTTTTTTTTTTCGAGAGGCATTCAAGTACAGAAACAGAATAATAAAATGTAAAATATCATTGCATAGTCTTCACTGCATGAATGAAATATTGATAAATTCTTGTTAAAACTACAAAGTAATTCACTCAAGAGCAGTGAGTGGTTGTCTTTAACTCTTTCCCCATAAGCATTTTTGAAAAAAGTTGCCAGCCACCGCCGGTGATTTTTATGATTTTCACTCAAATTTGATTATATATTGACAGTATAAGGATACACATCTGATTTTTTTCTCAACTGTTTAGATTCACTTAAGACATAACTAAAGCACAGCACACTGTGCAATTGTGGCCATGAAATGCTAGCGATTTATTCTAACCGGCATAAACTCCAGTCATAAAGGCTATTAAAAATCACACAGTGTGCACCCGGCTAAACAGTTTTTCAAAGATACTTGCCAAGACAGGTATTTCGACGTGATTTGGTATGTATTTGTCAGTACAAGCGTGAAAACAGGCAAACTCAGTATGGTGCTATGAATTAAAGGGTAGGGTACATAACATGCACAGTTTCACCTAATCTCATGTTAATCTTGAGTACCTATAGAGTAGTACTGCATCCTTCATATATCCAAAAAGTCTTTAGTTTTATCATATATATAAAAGAAAAATACAGATTTCCGATTCATTCCGGAAAAAAAGCCGAGCTCATATAAGGACTTCCGTCCATGATTGTAAAAAAACTTTGGCCATGTTTAGCATGAGAAGCCATCTCTTTAACACTGTGAACAACTCTGAATACACGAAACACCATTGTAACCCCCCCCCCTCCCCCATTAAGCTCTTTAATGTCTTTTTGTGCCTAAACGTTTTCAAAATTGATGAGGTGTATATACATATATATATATATAATATAATATTTATTATTATTATTTGTTTTTCAATTGCAAGAAGACAAGAACTAAATTTGGTGCTTGCGTGTCTGAGACGTCGAGTCAAGTTCTTTTGCATCTACTTTTGTTTGAATACTTTAAAATCTCTTGAATGATAAGTTTTCATGACAAACACGAAGCAGTGGCCCATCAACTCCCATTAGTGTATTTGATTTTTGAGCCCTATAGGGTCAGACCAGGACATGAGGACTTTTCAATAGTTTTTGCCAGTTCATTAATATTGATATTTAACAGAGACAGGATGAGGCTGCATCCATGATGGAAACCTTTATTCGGAGTGTAATAGTTGATCAATTTGTCATTAATTTTGCCAAAGCATTTATTCCCATTGTGTATGTCCTTCATGGTAGATATGGGACCCACTTTATATTAAGTGGCCTTAACTACTATGTACTTACATTTTAATTAATAATTTAGTACAATGTACTTATTGTGTACATACATGTTTTTACATTGTACTTATATTTAAAAAAAAAACATGTAATTACATCTGTATTTAATTTCTGTAATTACACAGTAAAAACAGAAGTGTTAATTTAACTCCTAAAGAGTTGAATTTGACTCCGTTTCAGATAACATTTGGTCCCACTCAAAATCAGTGTAAAATTTACTCTTTGGTCAGTGTCAAATTTTTAGAGTTAATTCTACTCAATATTGTGTAAAAAATAACAATGAAATGTGTAAAATTATTTAACACTGTAGTTTAATCACACTGTTAAGAGTAATATAATTACACAGTATAGAGTTATTTATCTACATTTTAAAAAATGACACTTTCTAAGTGTAATATTTACTTTTCATTTCTCTACAGTGTTTAAAAAAAATATATGAATCATAAGATGCAGTGTTAATGAATTATATATATATCAACTACTATCCAAATAAAAACAGAGCACAATAACAGTAGATCACAGAACTCACAATTTATTGTGAAAAAATAAAGCATTTCAGTGTCATTGAAATTACATTGCAAACCCATTGCCTCGTCTCTGACAAAAACATGTATAAAATCATAAAAAATGTTACCAGAGAAAGCAATATGGCACGACAAGGAGAGTTGTGTCATTCCCTCCATATGACATTTGTATGTCAAAAGGCCTAGGGTAATGCAGGTTGTCAACATGAAAAAAAACAAAATCCTGCTTTGTTCTGATCACCTCATATGCATGGAAATGTTCTTGAAAAGTAATTGTACCTAAAGGCACTGTGAGTAGCAACAGTTTTTCACACATTATCAGAACTGACTCAATCTGATAAAACACGGGCACTTCAGATTCAACTTTGCCACAGATAACCAAGTTTGGGCGATAAACAAACCCATTATGTTTAGCCCAATTAACCTTCATAACCTGAATGCTACTGGGCACTTGCATTGCCATAGCAATTTCAGAACCTCCTTTTACCATATTTAAAGACACCATTTTTCCTGGACCAATGTCTAATCGACTAAAAGTTGTTGAACTTTGCCAACTATATGCCATATGATTCTGATGCTTTTTTGCCAGTGTTTTAGTAATATTTTTAAATGATTTAAGCTGTTTTTTGAAAAAATTATGCTTGCCCTCATACCTCATACACCAACTATGCAGGACAGGCCCAATTTTCTGGATGCAGCGGGGATAGTGGATAAGAAAATGGTGCTTTGGTAAAAGGTTTTTCTGAGGATACAACTTCTTAAACAGTGTGTGGTGATCCACAATTAAATGTTTTAAATATACACACAAACCTTGAGATAACATGGGCGAAAATATAATGTTTATTATTTGAAGCAGTAAAAGAAGCAGGCCCCAGTGTTGGTCAATAGAAGTTACTAAATCTCCAAAGATAAGAGGAACATTTCGAAGTAAGCACCAGGACTGAACTGCATTCAGTCCCAAATCATTAGATCCTTCACCTAAATTAACAGCTACAGGCCTGTTGTTTCTCTCCATGAAACCATAATCAAAACTTTGTATTCTTGAATTTATTTCTGCTGATGTAACATGTTTTTCCTTCAAATACAGAAATAATAACTTCAATTCGTACTGGCCCACCCCTTCTAACACATCATGCATCACATCAACTGAGAAATTCTCTGTCGTGTGAAAATACTCCAATGAATTTAATATGCATGCCCTTTTCACGCCAAAAACGTATGGAAGGGATGGATTACAAGCCATTTCTTGACAGTGAGCAGTGTGTATATCTTTGGTGCGCAAAACTACTTTGGAAGAATCTTCAGAGAATTCTGTCTGAAAGTCCTCCTTTTCTGCTAAACAGAACCTGCAACAGTACCTTGCACTGAAAGACTCCACCAGACCAAACAAACTATGCAAACCCAAATTATCACCTGTAACCTGTACTACAGTGCCACGAACAAAACCATTGAATAATGGAATCTCAATACCATCACTCTCTAACAGTTTAATGTCTCGAACAATGGGAGCAAAAATTTCATTAAAACCATACCGTTTAACATCTTGAGTATGAAATAAGGCGCACAGGTGTATGTTAGCCAAGAAAGAATTCCATTTTGGAGAGAAGTTTCTTAAAGTAAAATATACTCCACCCAATTTATGAATACCTCGCTTAGGACCCAGAGGGTTGGCGACCTCAAAGTCATCATAGAACATCTGGATCTGTATTGTCTGCTTCTCAGTTGAGAACAGGGGGTGACTTTTAAAAAAAGATCCATCACAAATATCTCTCAGTCTAGAGTCGCTGGTAGCTGAGCTTTGCAACATTTCTGCAACATACTGACTTTTAAATATTGACTGCAGTGTAGATAAAATTGGAATATACATGAATTTATCTTGAACTACTACCTGATCATATGTACCAGTCTTTTTATTTCGTCTTGTGTCAAATCTCGAACCAATCACACATTCAAGTGGTTCTACTATTTCCCACTTGTCAGTCATAAATTTTGATCGCTTGTATTCCGAATTTAGAATTGTGAAAGGATTCTCTAACCCCTCAAAACACGCCTCAACTTTCTTGCACATTTCCGTTTCTCTTTCATTACTAAATACATGCTTTATCACTGTCTCTTTAGCATGCTGATGGATATCTTGAACAATCTCTTCCATGGAAATCACTACAGAATTCAGTGTACTTTGACCAACACCTGCCGCCTTTAGATCAGAAATTACAGCTGAACAACTATTTACAATGTATGGGGAAGATAACTGTGACTCAGCCTCTAAATATTCAGTCGACTGTTCAACATGAGACACATTACTTGTATTGACGGTACATTGAGGATATGAAAGATCATATTCTACAGAATCAACTAAACTGCTTCCATGGCACTTATTAAGATGCTTTCTTAAACCAGAAAAACTACCAAAAGAACGTGAGCATCCTTCTTGTCCACACTTCAAAAAAAGAGTCCTGCCCGTACATAGCCCATGAATTACCTTAAAGTGCTTAACAAGGTTGTTTGGACTTCCATGTTCACTTTTGCAAAGAAAACACTTCATAGCTCTATCTCAACTAACGCACCATCCTTGCCCGCAATTCTGCAACTCTAGGGGTCTCCTTTGTTTCCCCCATGTCGATGTTATAGATGGTTGTTTGCACAAATGTGAAAAAGCTGCTTAGGGAAGAACTGTATGACGTACCAAAGACGTAATGGGCTTTAAAGAGTTCGTCAAAAGCTCCAACTGAACCTGTTGCCTTGCATGGAAGTGCATGCTTGTCAACCACAATGAAGTAGGAGTGAATGGTGCTCTGTGTGGATCCCTGGGCGAGAAGGTAGGGCTGACTGCTTTGGGTGATGTTGTCTAGATGCTGCTGCACACTGGTTCCAACCTACAACAAAATACATTCAACAGAATTGTTTTGGTGACTAACTTCTGACAATAGATCAGATCACTACCAACTGTGCACAAGATTGAGCTGAGGAAAGATATATTTTAAACAACTGTTAAAGAATTCATTCACTTTGAAAAATGTTTTTGCTGATAATTATTCACCCCCGTGTCATCCAAGATTCATGTCTTTCTTTCTTCAGTGGAAAATAAATTAAGGTTTTTGAGGAAAACATTCTAGGATTTTTCTCCATATAATGAACTTCAATGGTGTCCAACGGTTTGAGTGTTTAAATGAAGGGTCAAATGTCTTTCTCAACGTAGCATCAAAGACTTGACAATACCTGCAGAGAAATAAGGGTCTTATATAGAGAAACGATCGCCTAATAATTAAAAATAATATACTTTTTAACCAAAATTTGACCTTTCCGACATCATGACGTATTGCGTGGCGCATCTTGAGATTCTACAACACATGCAATTGTTGTATTTTTTTTTTGAAAACGACTGATTGTTTTGCTAAATAAGAACCTTATTTCTCTGCTGGGATCATATCTAGAATTTGAAGCAACATTGAGAGACTTTGAACCATCAAACCGTTGGTCACCATTGAAGTTCATTATATGGAGAAAAATCCTGGAATGTTTTCCTCGAACACATACATTTATTTTTGACTGAAGAAAGAAAGACATGAACCTCTTGGATGACATGGGGGTTAGTTAATCATCAGCAAAAAAATAAATAAAAATTATAAGTGAACTAACCCTTTAGGCATACCTTTTGAAATCTGATGAGCTGATCTACAGCTTGATATGCAGAAAGCTTTCCCGGTCTCTTTCTACCTTGTGCAGATGGTGGCAGCAGATGTAGCAGCAGCAAGATGGCCGACATGTCACTGTCCCAGCCTACAAATAAGTAAATAAAAACCTGGTTAACATTATGCCATAGCATAGCATTCAAAATGACAAACTTGCACCATTACAAAAATGTAAACTACACACCTACATAACCCACAATAACAAGTAAAACAGTTCCATTCATACCATTCTCAACTTCAGCAGCTGACTCAGCATTGCGCATCAAATCCAAGAGTTCTGTGGTGGGTACAAGTCCATGGCATTCCTTTATTACTTTTGCTTTAAAAGTGGTTGGCCACTTCTCCAAGAATTTGTTGGCCGTGGCCTCACCAAACAGAAATCTGAAATCTTGTTCTATCTGCAATGTAACACACAGAAGTGATGAGTGATACCTAATGCTACATTGGATATTTTGGTGATGTTGTGAATTAAGATGTCATACCAGTCCTGGTGTGTCCAGAAATCGTGGGAAGACCAAGAAGACATCTGATGATTTGGCTTCATCGTTGACCATTGCTTGCCGATATATGAAGGTCATTTTCATCTTCTCACGGACAGTCTTTTCATCAGCAGAGTGTCTCAAAACGGCAATAGCTGCTTCCACATCCTCATCAGATGGCTCTCTGTCAAAGGTGAAGGGCTGACGAACACGACCTGGCCCTCCAACTTAAGACAAAATAAATTTTTTAAAACGAATTTCTGTACAATTCACAGGTCACCAATATAATCACGTCACTGATCAGTAAACATACCTTTAGGAGATTTGCTGACTGAGGCACCCCTTTCCTCTGCTGTTTTTCTTTGTATTGTCTTCAATCTCCATGCAAGGTATCCTGAACCACTCTCTGGATCATAGTAATGTTCCTAAGTAATTATAAATAAATTATAAAGGAGTAATATTAACATTTCAAAGAGTGAATATCTGCATAATTTTGCAATAACCCATTTACTTACATATCCATGTTGTGAGTATGGGTCTTCTAGATAGGGGAACAAAGCTACTATCCCCTGTGCATACATCACTCTGACACTTTTGGGGGGGGATGTTCTAGCATATGAATTCAAAGTTAACATTACACTCAAATTACATTGCACAACACACTTTACATAATTAATATTTGTAAAATAATAACAATGTTTATTTACAGCCCAGCTATATGCTTACCCATGTGTTTCTGTCATCTCAGCAGCAAGTATGTTTATCATCTGCCTTCTGGTGGCATCGGTCAGGGATTTGGTTTTATCATACTCATGCATAATGTGTTCACCACCAGGCTTTGATGTTAAGATTTTTTCAATCAACTATAGATGGAATAAAATGTGCTTTCCGTTATTGTAAAACCATATGTAATAATGATGGAAAAAATTGTTATCTAAAGAACACTTTCCATGGTGAAACAACATTTAGATTGGACTTAACAATATAAGCAACTTTGACTTAGCAATTTCCACTACTTACCGCTTTCGCCTCATAGTTTATGTGGCATGGCCTTTTAGGCTGGCTTCCTTCGGCAGCGGCTTCTTCTTCAACAGGGTCACACATTGTGAAATTCAGGATGACGGTGTCATCAGATGTACCCGAGCCTGATGATGATTGAGAGGCACCTGTTCATTATGAAATTGGTACAAAATATAGAAACATATTACAAGAAATGTAATCGGTGTTTTAAGACAATAAATGTTCTCATTTCGGCCTTTAAACTAAATAAACTAATTTGTGAATTGTCTGGATGAATACCAAGCCCTCCATTGCCCAGCATGATTCTCAGAGTTCCAGGTGACTCCTTCACTATTTCTTCAAAAACCTCTGTGTCAACTTCTGTGTCTGACTGGTCATACACCTTAATGTCTGGCTGCCTGCTTTCTGGTATGTTGAATTTTAGACATGCTGTTTAAAAAAAAATTAATAAAAAACCATGCATTCCCTTCTCACAAGAAACCAAGTTCATATTTAAGTTTGCCTCATGTATTCCCTAAATGAAGCAAGACAAGTATCTGCAGCCAATTATATGAAAATGAAAATATAAAGCACAACACAATTGATTATTGACCTAACTATATATTATGACATAATTGGTTAAAGCTGTATTATTTTGTCATTGCGTAATATATAGGCTATAGCTTTAACCTAATGTACCCACCTTCTTTCAAGAAAGCATCGAATGTCAGCTCAGACACCTTCACGTATTTCTGCTCTTCCCCAAATTGAACACGCAACAGCATTTTGTCCCTGTTAACAAAGAAAATATGTATTCAAAATCATAATTTAGGGCTGGTTCAACTAAGAGTTACCTATTCATTTCTCTCATGCACTATGCATTACTTAGATGTTACACTGCAGTTATAAATGGCGACTGAAGAAGACAAAGTTGTGCTGGTTAAATATAACGTAATATATATTTTCTGCAGCAAATTAGGCTAGTGTCCCATTAGCTACCAAATAACTGTGCCAAAGGCCAAAGTTAGCTAGCTCATTAGCTATTTTAGTTCAAACCGTAACCAGTTTAAAATTGTTAAGCCATGTTAAACAAACACGTCACGCAATCAGTGATCTAAGTTATCGTTTAATGAGACTAACGTTAACTATCAGAGGCATGCTAACATTACCAGTAACGTTATATATAAACCTACATGCGTTGCCTGGGAAGCTAAAAAATACGTTAGTTAAGAATAGCTATTAACTGTATTAAATCTTTTGTTGTTATATTGACCGAGTTAACGTTATTTTAAGCATAAATCATTCTGACAAACTTCATTCGTGAACATATTGCAACACATAAAGAAACACAGTTACGTTACCGATACGGATTGCTATAACTTGTAACGTTAATATGACCTCAACTAATATCAACACACTTTTAAAATTATGTAAATAAAAAATAAAATAAAAAAGCGTTTTGGTGTGGACAGCACAGGATACTCACCTAGCAATAGAGTTGCTCCTTCTCAATCTTCCTCCACCGAAATGCGTGCCAACCGAATAACAAGCACAGAAGAGTGGCGGGTATTCATCACTGCTATAGAGTTGAAATTGTCACTGCGTTTCTGCAGATTTTTACACTCACTTTTAACTCCACCGATTGAGCAGCTTTACTCCCCAAAATGTTGAAAATACTCTTTCTGGGTTAAAATAACTTTACTCTGAGATATTAACACCCCATTTTTTACTGTGTACATGTATAATTACACTGTTGACCCATACTTTACACCTTAACCCACCTTAAACTTACCCATACCTCCAACCCTCTCCCTAACCTTACACCTATCCCACCTCAATAGCAGCAAAAGTGTTTTACAATACAATATGGACACAATAAGTACATTGAACTTATTATTTTATGTAAGTACATTGTAGTTAAGGCCACCTAATATAAAGTGGGACCCAAAACATTTTCAATTTACAGATACATATTTAATGAATTCAGGCTTAAAGTGCACACTCTGATCTTTAATTTAAGGATATTATCATCACAATTGGATGAAAGGTTTAGGAATAACAGTACTCTAATATGTGCATGCCCTTTTTTCAAGGGACCATGAGTAAATGGAAAAAACACTCAAAAGCCGTTTCATGAACATATGTGGGCTATTTCTTCATTATGGGAAACCCAGTCTCTGGTGATGTCCATGAGTTCCAGACTTAAGGCAGTCATTGCCTGCAAAGGCTTCTCAACAGAATATAAAAATTCATGTTTTATTTATGATTGTATTTATTTGTCCAATTATATTTGAGTGCCTGAAAAGGTGTGTGTGTGTATGGTCGGGGTCATCTTAATTGTTTCATTTTAAATGTATTCTGGTAGCAAACAGAGCCAACATTCTGAAAATTGTGTCAGTCCAAAATGTGTATGTGTGCGTGTGTTTAAAATATATGTAAATAATTTATGTAAAGTATACATACTTTTTGATTACTTTTAATTTTAATTGATTTCTCTCTATTCAGGCTGTTCTGACAAATGTTCTCTTATTTTTTTATTTATTTTTTGAAGTTATACAATTTCATAAAGATGAACATCTCAAGTGGATAAACATGTGAAGCAGACAAATGTATAAAAGTCTGTATGACCAAAACAAGTTTTAACCAAAGTTATGGCATTATGGCAAGGTAAGACTATTTCTTTTGTGTCTCTCTTCCCATTATTGCATTTTTAGTGTTTCTCTCTGGATGTAAAAGGATGATGTAGCACTTAGGGGCAAATATGGCCACCAGTAATCCAAAACTAGAAGCTAAAATGGCAAATATCTCCACAGCCACTGCATATTTTCCTGGTGAGCTCACATATGCTGGAACAAATGCAATCCACACAGCACAGAAGATCAACATACTAAAAGTGATAAACTTTGCTTCATTAAAATTATCTGGTAGATTTCTTGCCAGGAAGGCTAACAAAAAGCTTATTGCAGCCAATAGTCCAATGTATCCCAGCAGCATAGAAAAACCAGCCACTGAGCCTATAGCACATTCATAAACTATTTTAGAGCGAGTATACTGGTTGTTTTTATGGGGTGTTGGAGAGGCAGTTGATAACCAGACTGCACATATCACAACCTGGAGGGCTGTTAGAACCAAAACTGTGCATCTTTGTTGAGCTGCTCCAAACCATTTCATAGCGCCTTTGCCCTCTGGCCGAGATGACTTGAACACGGCTATAACCACCATAGTCTTGACCAGGATGCTGGAGACACACAGGACAAAGCTTATGCCAAATACAACATGTCTTAACTGACATGTCCACAATTCTGGCCGTCCAATGAACAGCAGCACACACAGGAAACACAGTTTGAGTGACAACAACAGCAGGAAGCTGAGCTCTGAATTGTTGGCCCGTACTATGGGGGTGTTACGATGAAAAGCAAAAATGACCATCACAAGGGCACAGAAGCAGGCGCCAAGCAGGGAGGCACTTGTCAGTGAGATTCCGAGAGGTTCCTCATAGGATAAAAATTCTACTTCTTTGGGGACACATTGGTCCTTATCTGTACTTGACCAGAAGTCTTCTGGACACACTGTGCACTCAATAGCATCTATCAAATGACACAATAAAAAAAGAAGAAAAATTTAAGTTGAAAAGAAAATTCCCTTTTAATTATATGAAAATTTTGGAATATGACTCCTACCTGTAGTATTAGAAATTTCTCCATCTCTGCATGGCAGGCAGTCAAAACAGCAGACAGGAAGGCCCTTCCTTCTGGCTCGTCTGGTGCCTGGGGGGCAGCTCTCACTGCATACTGACTGTGGGGGCTTAAAGAGAAACCATCTGTTATTTAGTCATGTGTGATGTTACCTCTTTACATAATGATACGTTGGCCTTTATTTTATTTTTATTTTTCTTGTTTGATAGCATTGACTATTATAGACTATCTGCAAAATATGACATTTATCATGCAATATTAGTTACCTTTTTTGTCTCAAAGTTCCAGTATATTGCATCCTCATTCAGTGTGAGGACCATCCCTGTTGCCACTCCTTCATTTACAACACCTACATTGTGGACTGCTATTGACCCATCAGAGCTTGGCTGCCAGTTCAGCACATCATAGATGGCCAGAGCATCTCCATTCTTATCAAATGACACATTATCCCCAAAGCCTGTGGTGAAGTTGACTTTCTGTAGGTAGTGAATCAACTGTAGAGATTGTAGACAGGACAGGTGTCATATGTTTATCTGAAATTTGAATTAAAATAGAGCATATCTTTTTCTTTTCCACATTCAGCTCTTCGATATGCTTTAAGAGCATCTGCACTATACCTCTGGGTCTCACCTGCCAAGGTTTCAGGTTAATTACGTCCGCACATTTGTTCCCACTAAATGGTCCTCGTCCCTCCTCACATTGCATCAGGTCATGAAGTGCATGTGCCAGGGCATAAACTGCCTTATAGACATTGTAAGATGCCCTCAACCCAGAAACATCAGTGTATGTTGTGTGTGTCTTGTTCAGATCCTCCTTTCCTGTACACACCTTTTTCAAATGCTCTCCATCTGACTTTCTATCCCCAGTTTCAAAACTGCACCCAAACATGTTCTCCCAGAAGATTCTCAACATGTTATTTCGTGGATCATTGCTGGGATAAAGATGTAGCAAGAAGTCATGAAGCCCCTGAATTTCTCCACGCCTAATAGCAATGCCCAGTGTGCCCCCCAGGAATGACAGGAAACGTGGAGTGTGGTATTCAAGAGAAGTGGCCCAAGCTTCACTTGCAATCCACTGCCTGCCTGTTATGTTCTGCAACACCACCTCATCCATCAAAGGCAGCAGATAGGATGAAAGGGCAAAAACAACCATCACTCTCGCTGTAGAGGCCTGAATCAATCCTGTTATACGCTGAATATCTCTAGGGTTGTGATCATTGGGTAGGAGTTCAGAAAAGGCAACACAATGTCCAAACAGCTGCATTTCTTGCTGGAACAACTGAGCAGCATAGATGCCGTAGTCGTCATCACTGTAGAGGAGACCAACCCAGGTCCATTCAAAATGCCTTAAGATCTGAACCATAGCTCGCACCTGGAAGGCATCACTGGGGATCGTTCTGAAGAAAGAGGGGTACTTTTTCCTGTCACTCAGACAGGAGCAGGTGGCATAGTGACTGACCTAATTAGGGGAAGAAAAAAGGAGAGGTGAAGGCATAGAAAAAAAAAAATATATATATATATGCAAAATTGTATTGCATTTACATTTATTCATTTAGCAGATGCTTTTGTCCAAAGCAACTTACAGCTGGGCAATACATCAAGCGATTCATCTTAAAGAGGCAAATACACAGCAAATAGGAAGTGCTCGTCTTACCAAGAATCAAGCATTATATATATATATATATATATATAACTTTTTTTTCAGGATGAAGTTAGTGATGGAAAAGCTGAGTTTTCAGCTTGAAAAATGTCAGGGAATATATATATATATATATATATATACAGACACACAAAAGCGAATAAATTGTGAAAGAAACTGAGACAGGAATTTAATATGGCTATAAAGGATTGAAAAGGACAAAAAAGAAAGCAAGCAAGAAAGAATGAAAGAAAAATTAAATAAAATAAGCATGAAGTGTATTTTTACTTTTTTCATCCTATCTTACTATAGGTACTCGGAACAGCCCGAGAACACTGGAAATCGCAATGGAAGGAGTTGAACTTGCATCCCCCACGATTCCAACCACCGGAGGAGGGCCAGTACAGTTGAGATCATGGAAGGACTCCTCTGTTCCACTACTTAGGAACATGGCAGCCCGGAATGCCATTGCTAGCATCACACAGTTGTCATAAAGATGGTATCCAAGAGTGATGTTAGGCAGTAGGCTGGGATTCTTATTAATCTCGTCTATTGCAAAAGCCATGGTCTGTGCATGCTGGAAACCTTCCATATTAAATCTATTAAAAAAAAGTGATATTAAAGAGATTAATAACAAAAAGACAGACTAAAACAAGCAATAATACCTCAGAGTTCACACAATATTTCATGTCTCTTCCAATTTTGCAAACTTGGATAAATAATGCTTTCAATACAGATTTTCTTTGTGAAAGAAACATTACTGCTTTCAAAAAATAAAACGCAAATTAACTAAGGTAAATGTGGGCAAAAATAATTTAAAATTTTTTAATCTTACTATCTTTCACTTTTATATTCATGCAGTCATTCTAACTCACTTTTCACAGTATGGTCGTTCTGGTTCCATTCTGAAGCTTAGATCTGGGAACACTGTGAAAAAGTGAACATGAAACAGGCCTCCAAGTATAAAATCTCCATCCTTGTACATTCCATTCAGCTTGAATCGTCCTTGTAGCAAACAAGTACCTGATCTGAGGATCGAATCTGCTGATATACAATAAAATGACATGCATAGAGAAAAATACAGAGTGAACCACATCTCTCTCTATTCCTGAGCCTCTCACCCACTCAGCTCACTAAATTATGATGAACATTGTGTGTGTTGCTTTAAATTAGTATGTGTGAAGTGGGTATTCCTAGAAACCAGGACGTCACTCTCCTGTCCCTCCCAACAAAGACAAAGAAACAGTACTGATGGAATAATGGACACATGCACAGGGAATTCTTGCTCTGGGCTTGCTTTTTTAAACATGCTGAGCTTTGGTTTTATAAACTTAAGTATAAGGATCAGCTATACTTGTCCATGTCTTCTTTTTAACAATGTTTTTCCACAGAATGTCCTCTAGATGTCAGTCATGGATTTATTATCATTTTACAGAGCCTACAACGGAATTAGGTAGCAATCCTTGGTGTTATTCACACATATAGCACCAAGAGGAATTGGAACAGTATAAATTTAAACTGCGGGATCTAATATATATTTGTAACAATAGGACAATGTGATAAAATAATACAATATGATACAATGGCTAGTGAGGTATATGTATATGTTTCACATCCTCGAATTGTGTGACCCTATGTACAATTAGTGCAGTGGAAATGTAAACAAGTAGCGCAAGATTGCAGTTGTGAAGGAGTATAGTGCAATAGTACAATTGAAATTTAAACAAACGGGGGACAAGCTTAGTTTCAAGTGAACGCTCAAAATAAATTTTTTTTTGGGTAACTCTTTACAATAACTAACTAACTAACTAACTAACACTTTAATTAACATTAATACATTAACTAACATTAACTCAGTTATTTGTTATATACGTTAACAAAACACAGTTCAATTAAACAGACAAGCAAGCAGGTGTGCATGATTTTGGCATGGCATGCATTATAAAATATTTAATAATTTATTTACCTAAATTCAACATTTGGGTCAGACTCGGTTGCAGAATCATATCACTCTGTGGCTGTGCATCTGAATTTATTAACTTTTTCTATATAGTGTAGTAGTTAGCTATCTCTGTGTCGTGGATGGTCGCTTGTCAAGCATGAAAAAATATATTTGAATTCTGAATATATTATCATATAGCATACAACAGTGGTCACCAACCTTTTTAAGCCCAAGATCCCTGACCTTGGCCTTTATGAAAGACGAGATCTACCTATTTAAGAATCGATTGGAAAAGACATCTCAGATTCTACTTCCAATCTGAGGCTTGTAATTTTAATTATTATTAATGGGTGATGCACCGATCATGGCTGAATCAGAATAACTTTTCTTGTGTTTTGTGAACAAAGAACACCTATGTGCGCTGGCGTCATCCCACAGGTTAACAGATTTTAAACAAACACTGTTAATACACATGCATTCAACCAAATAAAACAATACACATTTTTATGCTATAAAAGTCTGCACATTAAGAGAAATAAACAGCAGATTCTTGAGAAAACACATATATCATCATCTACAGAGCATAATATCATCCGAAGATTCAGAAAATCTGGAGCAATCTCTGTGCGTAAGGGTCAAGACTGGAAAACCATACTAGATGCCCATGATCTTCGGGCCCTTAGACGGCACTGCATCACATACAGGAATGCTACTGTAATGGAAATCACAACATGGGCTCAGGAATACTTCCAGAAAACATTGTCGGTAAACACAATCCTCCGTGCCATTCTCTGCTACCGGCTAAAACTCTATACTGTAGGTCAAAAAAGAAGCCAGATCTAATAATGATCCCGAAGTGCAGGGGTTTTCTCTGTGCCAAGGCTCATGTAAAATGGACTGTGGCAAAGTGGAAAACTGTTCTGTGGTCAAACAAATTCAAATTTGAAGTTCTTTTTGGAAAATTGGAATGCCTATGGAGTCAATATAATGCCGCATATATACGCAAAATAATAAAGTTTTGCAAAATAAAATAAAGTTTTGTGAATGAAAATTAAAGTATTGAGGAAAATAATTTAGCTTTTTACAAACAAAAAATAAAGAATTGCAAAACATAAATGAAACAGTGCGAAAGCAATAATTTTGCACTACATATTTCCCATGGTCATATCAACGAATTTATTTGCAACGCTTCTTTTATATTGTGTGTCAATCAAGTTTGAGCTTGCGATAACGTTTTCCTTTTGTGCTTCACTTTTCTGCGTGTCTCACTTTGTGACACTGTTTTGACGTGTGGGTGGAGTCAAGGGAAAGGGGTGTGTACAAGAGGCCTCCCTGGAAGTGATGTCATTGGCCTGAGACGCAGCTCACTGATGTTTGTTGATATTGAGAATTTGCACATGCATTTTGTTTGAGGGGGACTTTTGTTGGCCTCTAAGGACTCTTATTATGGTGGGGAACGGCCAGTCATTTTAAAGAGGAAGTTTTTGTTTTTTGTAGAGGGGGTGAGGTGTTTTTTTTTGGGCTAACCTAGCTCTGTGTAATAGGGCTTGGGCGTCGTGACGTCATTACGTGGCGTGGCACAATGTTGATGGCCTCCTTTACTGCTACTCGGACTACTGCGCAGTGTTTAGACATACTCCCTCTCAACATTGAACATTGGAAACCAGGGAAATTTCCCGGGTTAATCATCCAAAATGCAAGAAAATTTTAAAGGCGGGGTGAAATGCTATTTCATGCATACTGAGTTTTTTACACTGTTAAGTTGGATTCCCATGCTAAACATGGACAAAGTTTCAAAAATTAAGTTGTACGTTTGAAGGATTATTTCTGTTCCAAAAATACTCCTTCCGGTTTGTCACAAGTTGCGGAAAGTTTTTTTCGAGTATGGCTCTGTGTGACGTTAGATGGAGTGGAATTTCCTTATATGGGTCCTAAGGGCACTTCTGCCGGAAGAGCGCGCGCTCCCGTATAGCAGAGCACTGACTGAGAGCACAACAGACATTCACTGATCAGAGCAAGAGCGTCGCGAAATGTCACAAAAGGAGTGTGTTTTTGGTTGCCAGGGCAAGACAACCCTGCACAGATTACCAAAAAAAAAACAAAAAACATTAAGGGACCAGTGGATGGAGTTTATTTTTACAGAGCATCAACGGAGTTGTGCAAGTGTTTTTGTTTGTTCCCTGCATTTCGAAGATGCTTGTTTTACAAACAAGGCCCAGTTTGACGCCGGATTTGCACATCGTTTATTTCTTAAGGATAATGCAGTCCCAACGAAAAAGGGTCACGATCGTGTGTTGGAACCGCATGCGGTGAGTAAAACTGCTTCATATATCTCTGTGTTGTTGTTCTTAGCTATCGGCGCGTAAGCACATCAAGTAAACAACATGCGATGTTGTCATCAAACTGCACTTTCCACATGTACAGCTAAAAAAAAAAAAAAAGACGACAAAGTGGAACTTAGTCATTTTCCAAACCACTAAGCAAATATATACAGTTTCAGTACATCCCTTACGAAAAATAACCATGGTTTTATTATAGTAAAACTGTAGTAACCCATGTTTTTTTGGCGTATTGACTGCCATTTGTAAAACCACAGATTTACTACAAATACCATGGTTAAACTATGGTTAATATAGCAAAACCATGGTTAATTTGTGGTTACCATGGTTTAACTACAGTAACCATGGTTTTTTGGTTTTATTTGTAGTAAAACCATGGTTAATTTTCGTAAGGGATACCACATAGAGACGTCGTTGCTGATGCTGCTCTTGTTAAATTTCAGCCTCTGGATCTGATTCTGGATCATAAATATACGCCGAATCTGACTGTTAGCCATGGTTTGTTTTGGTTGGTTTTGTCCTCACGGTAATGTCACAGCTTCCAAACGCTCTCAACGCAAAAGCCTACTGGCGCTCGTGATTCTTTAGCTCCGCCCACACGTCACGCCTCCAGCCGGTCGTGTTTTTCTGGGAAAAATCGGTACAGACTATCTTTCTCTTATGAATATAATAAAACTAAAGACTTTTTGGAGTTTTGATGGATGCAGTACTACTCTATAGGTACTCAAGATTAACAGGATATTGAGTGAAAATGAGCATTTCACCCCCCCCCTTTAACATTCATCTTTCTGTTGCTATCCCTCTGCTGACAGCAAAAATTCGTTGTAAAGCTAGGTCTAACGTGACTTTGCTTACAGATTGGCGTGAAATCATGCTCTCACAACAACCACGCTTTTATCTTTAAAAAAAAAAAACCCTTGGAAGGGCAAGGGTAAATCAACAGGACAACAGTACAGAGACTGACCGGTCTGATTGAAGGGCTGACGTGATATTTTACAGGAAAATACTAAAACGTGAAGACAGCGGGAAAAGAGCTCAAATACATGAGAACCCCGGAAAAAAACAGGAGGGTTCACGGTTACTAACTATACTTTTGAAACACATAGTTAAAAGTATATTTGTGAATGGTTGTTAGCACTAACAGTTACTAAACTAGCAGCTAGGTGTAGCAAAGCTTACTGTTGTCCGGATTACTGTATACTGTTTGCCGGCTTTATTATCTGCAGCTGCACATGAGATTCCAATGACTTGTAGCTTCGGAACTGTTCTGAAGTGTAGGCGCTCACAAAACAAACAAGGTAGCTGAAGATATCTGTAATGCAAAAGTGCGGCAGCAAGTCATCTTCTGTGCTCCACTCTTTGTTTGGAATTTTTAATATGGATCCAAACCATTAATAGTGAAGATTTTGTCCACGTACTGGTCCCTGTCATCCATATTTAGCCCATCCCTGTAAATCCCACAAACTTTTCAAGATTTTAACATCTTTTTTCTTTCTCCCAACTCTGCTTCTTCTCGTTGGACTTGCTGAATGTTTACATTTTACACGAGCGAGGACACCGACAGGGCACTTGAGTATTGCTTTTCTCTTTTTTTTTACTCTTTGTATAGCTTGTTCTCAAATATATCTTACACTTGTAGTCACTATGTGCTTTCAGATCTCTACTATCACTACTAACACTCGGAGAGCACGCTATGTAGGTCGCAGGAAGGCCTGTCTGACAAACCTACGACATGTCCCTCTGACCTCCACTACTACACTCTCTATTCCAGTTGGTCTATGGAACTGCCAGTCTGCAGTTAACAAAGCAGACTTCATTTCTTCTATTGCTACTCATTCCGATCTCAACCTCATGGCACTGACAGAAACTTGGATCAAACCTGAAGATACTGCCACCCCTGCAGCCCTCTCCACTAATTTCACTTGTTCCCACACTCCTCCTACCACTGGGAGGGGTGGAGGTACGGGTCTCTTTATATCCAAAGAATGGAAATTTGATCTTCAGCCATACAGGTACTGGTTCATTTGAATCACATGCCATTACTGTAACCCACCCTGTTAAAATTCACTTTGTGGTCATTTATCGTCCCCCAGGTCAACTGGGAAACTTCTTGGAGGAGTTGGATGTGCTGCTATCAAACTTTCCTGAAGATGGTACTCCTCTGGTACTGCTTGGTGACTTCAACATCCACCTAAATAAACCCCAGGCTGCTGACTTCAAAACTCTGCTCACCTCATTTGATCTCAAGCTAGTGTCTACTACAGCGACTCACAAATCGGGCAACCAACTGGACCTCATCTACACGCGCTGTTGCTCTGTGGACACCTCTTCAGTTGCTCCACTGCACACCTCTGACCACTTCCTCATTACTGCTAACCTAGCACTTACTTCTGAAGTGGCACACGCTCTAACGCAGGTCACCTTTTGACGGAACCTATGCTCACTCTCTCCATCTCGCCTATCTTCTGTGGTTTCATCCTCACTTCCTGCACTCTCTCAGTTTTCTGCTCTGGACACGAACAGTGCTACGGACACTCTTTGCTCCACTTTAACATTTTGCTTGGACAACTTTTGCCCATTGTTGTCTAGACCAGCACGCACTGCCCCATCTGCCCCCTGGCTGTCCGAGGTTCTCCGTGAACATCGCTCTAAACTCAGGGCTGCAGAGAGGAAATGGCAGAAATAAAAAAAAACTCTACGGACCTCAGTGTGTATCAATCTCTCCTCTCTTCCTTCTCCGCAAATGTCTTCACAGCTAAAACATCCTACTACCACAACAAAATTAACAGCTGCTGTGATGCTCGGACACTCTTCAAGACTTTCTCTTCTCTTCTTAATCCGCCGCCTCCACCTCCTCCATCGACTCTTACAGCGGACGACTTTGCAGCTTTCTTCACAAATAAGACAAGATCCATCATTAACCAATTCTCCACACCGCAGACTGAGGACAACTTCACAATGACCGACACACACTCTTTATCCTCCTTCTCCCCACTCTCATAGATGGACGTCTCTAAAATTCTCCTGTCCAATCATCCTACTACTTGTCCACTTGATCCTATCCCCACTCACCTCCTTCAAGCAATCTCTTCTTCAGTCATACCTTCACTTACTCACATTATCAACTACTCTCTTCTCTCTGGAACAGTTCCTCTAGCATTCAAGCAGGCTCGGGTAAGCCCACTGCTCAAAAAACCATTTCTGAATCCAGCGCTTCTTGAAAACTACAGACCGGTATCCCTTCTTCCATTTATTGCAAAGACACTTGAGCGAGCTGTGTTCAACCAGCTTTCTATGTTCCTTGTACAGAACAACCTCCTGGACAGCAACCAATCTGGCTTCAAAAGTGGCCACTCAACTGAGACTGCTCTGCTCTCGGTTACTGAATTATTCTCCTGTCCACCCTCAGAAAGATGGGCATCTCTGGAACTGCTCTCCTCTGGGTTAAGTCCTACCTCTCTGACAGATCCTTCAGTGTGTCTTGGAGGGGTGATGTTTCAAAGTCACACCACCTTGCTACTGGGGTTCCTCAAGGCTCAGTACTTGGACCACTTCTCTTCTCCATCTACATGACATCTTTAGGATCTGTCATTCAGAAGCATGGCTTTTCTTATCACTGCTATGCTGATGACACCCAACTCTACTTCTCATTCCAGCCAGATGACCCGACGGTAGCTGCTCGCATTTCAGCCTGTCTGAGTGACATTTCTAGCTGGATGAATGACCATCACCTTCAGCCTAACCTTACAAAGACTGAACTCCTGGTGATTCCAGCTAACTCATTGATTCATCACAACTTCTCTATACAGCTGGGCTCGTCAACCATAACTCCTTCGAGGACAGCCAGAAACCTAGGAGTTGTGATGGATCATCAATTAAGCTTCACTGACAACATTGCTACAACGACCCGGTCCTGCGGTTTGCCTTATACAACATTAGGAAGATTAGACCCTTCCTGTGAGAGCAAGCAACCCAACTTCTTGTACAAGCTCTTTTTCTCTCCAGACTGGACTATTGTAATGCTCTCCTGGCGGGCCTTCCTGCATGTACTGTCAAGCCTCTGCAAATGATCCAGAATGCAGCAGCAAGGGTTGTCTTCAATGAGCCAAAAAAAGATCATGTTACTCCTCTCCTCATCAGGTTACACTGGCTACCAGTAGCAGCTCGCATCAAATTCAAGGTACTGATGCTTGCCTACAAGACGACCACTGGCACGGCACCAACTTACCTAAACTCACTGGTTAAATCCTATGTGCCCTCCAGAAGTTTGCGCTCTGCAAGTGAACAACGCTTTGTGGTGCCATCCCAAAGAAATACAAAAAATCACTCTCACGGACCATTTCCTGGACTGTGCCCAGCTGGTGGAATGACCTCCCAATCTCAATTCGTACAGCTGAGTCTTTACTCATTTTCAAGAAACATCTAAAGACTCATCTTTTTCGCCTGCACTTAACCTAATAACACCAGCACTTTTCCTTTTCATGTCTTTTTCATTTAATAAACAAAAAATAAAAAATACCTGGCCATGCGTTCTATACTAGACTAACTGAGACTTGTCATAGCACTTGTATACTGTTGTTGTTCTCTTGTTGACCTAAATGCTTCTATTTTTCTCATTTGTAAGTCGCTTTGGATAAAAGCATCTGCTAAATGATTAAATGTAAATGTAAATGTACATTCGCGAGGCCATCAACATGGCCGCCACGTCCCAGAATGCAACGCGGCACCAAAGCCCTATTGTCAGTGCTGGACGAAGTACACAAATCAAGTACTTGACTAAACTGTAAAAGTATAATAAAAGTATAGTAAATATACTCCTTTTTAAATTTTACTCAAATGAAAGTACCAAAGTACTAGATTTTTTAAGTACTTAAGTAAAAAAGCACTGAAAGATAGATTTAGCATTTTTATTAGGGGTGCTCCGATCACGATCGGCCAATCGTTATGCGCATCTCATCAGTAAAGCCGGTTATCTAATCAGCGGTTAATTCCATCAGGTGCTTGATTTCAAGTAGAGCAGCTGTTACTACACAGAGCTGTTGTTAATAGAGAAGATGCGCAAATCCACTTAATTTTCAGCGTTTTTTGGCGCATTTTCTCAGTTAACAACGGCTCTGTGTAGTAACAGCTGCTCTATGTGAAATCACGCACCTGATGGAATTAACCGCTGATTAGAAAACCGGCTTTAATGATGAGATGCGCATTAAAGATCGGCCGATCGTGATCGGAGCTCCCCTAATTTTTATATAGGATACTTAATTTAATTTTATATTATCAAATATTTTTTATAATCCTACTGCTCAAAATAACTGGGATTTTCCCAAAATAACCACTATATGGAGTCAAGATATAAGTTGTTGTTGATATGGAGAAAGGCCCAATCCCAATTCTATTTTATACCCCTTCCCCTTCCCATAAGGATTGGGACACCACTACTATGCCATCACACGACATCATTCGTCGTCTAGCTCTTACAATACACACATATACTGGTGTGCATTAGAGCCTTTAATTTCTTTATATTTTTTTATTATTTTAAAATCGTTTTGTATTAATGAGCTGCTTACTGACACACACACATATCGGAAATCGTTCAGCTCACACATCAAGGAGAAAATAAACTTGTCAACACTGCCCCGCGACTTTTATTAAATACAGTTTAGAATTGCTACATTATATTTTCCAGCAAAGGGAGAATACAATTGCTGTTTTTAAGTAAACTCACTCTAAAAAGATAAACGCACACACACAAATACATGCTACTTCCATTTCTCTTTCTCTCTCTCTCTCTGTTTGAGAAAATGGTTTAGCGATTTCTAATTATTGGGGGAATTTGCCCCCATCAGTGTCTACGGCAGTTATCACCCTGATCAGACAAGAAAATATGCTGTGGCACTATCTCGCAGTCTTTAATGATATGACGTTAGCAAATGTTAGCGATTTTTTGCAAACGTCTTTGAGTAACATGACTGTTAATATGAACTCACAATTGAATTTAACATAAAACTAATGATTACTTTTCGGTAAAATCTTTATTTATGCCAAAAAAGCTTACATTTATGTGTCTTTTTGTTCGCTGTAGCAGCCATGTTGCTGAGATAATTCATACCCCTTCGTTTGAAGTGTGTTCCCAAAAAATCTTCATTTGAAAGGCTATCTGGTCCTTTCCCTTACCCCTACGGTAGGGGTAAGGGAAAGGACCAGATAGCCTTTCAAATGAAGATTTTCATTTGAGGGGCCCTACCCCTCCAACCAAAAGAGAATCGAGACACCCCTACCCCTTCACATGAACGTGCGAAACAGAGGGGTAGGGGAAAGGGGAACGGCTAAGGGGTAGAATTGGGCCTAATGTTCACTTAGAAGCTTACACTGCGATGTACCTAAGATAAAACAGAGTTGACCATCTGATTTTCACCAGTATGAAAAAAAGTGTTTTAAAGTTTGTTGTTTTGCAGAACATCACAATTATATATGGCATGAGAATAAGGTCTGATCAGGAAGAACATTTTAAGGAAAATATGATTATATTTTCATAATGATTTCTTCCTTCTTAAACCTTGCCTGTGGTGTAAAAGCACCTCTGGCCAAATGCCCCCAGAGCGCATTACTTTCCACTTAATTACTGTAGTTACCATGTTCTGAACATCACATCCCCCCTCCCCTTACCTCAACTTAGCACAAGGAAGCTTGTTAGCTAGACAGTTAGCATCAGCTAACAATATTTATTAACTTCCAGTTATGAATAAACATTCATATCTGTCTACTCGTCTAGTTAATCGAAAAAACATTTTGGCAGCGGGGATTTGAATGTGCATGAGTTATTTTATTTAATCTGTGCTATTGAAAGGTTTTTGTTATTTTTTATTATTTCTTTTATTTTACCTAAAACATATAGAGACACCACCGAACGATGTGATGGCATTATCTGCATTCAAGCATTTCAGTGGGCTTCAACAGATCACTTTTTACAGCAGATTTAGTTCACAAACAACTGAGTTTTGACCTAAATATGATTTTCAGTTATAATAATTAATTGTAAATACATTTCAACATTTATAAGTTTTAACAGCATCAGATGCGCGCGCTCACAAGATCTCCAGGTTCTTACTTGTGAATTCAGTTCACTGGAGACTCGCACTAAACAGTTTATTTAAATCCGTTGAGTTGTTGACTCGAGAACAGCTGCAATCGGATCATTCTAATTTGTAAACAAATCGTTTGGTCTGATTTGCGATCTGATTTAAAAGGTTCATTGAAAAGATATACATTTTTGGACTTTTTCTGACAGCTGGAGGATAACCAGTTTTTTGGTGGGGCCTTGATCCAGTGGATTTATATTATTTTCTCTTTTTGGGGACATTCTTTTTCGTTTTTTCATCAGGTATTTAAATTTCCTCCCTACCCCAAAGCAGAAAGAACTGGGGGGTATTCCAGAAAGCTTGGTTAACTTACCATTTGATAAACTATAACCTCTGGGTTGATTTACCCCAAACAGGCATACCATGAGTATGTCGGTTCCAAAACACCTGAGAAGAGTTAGCTTAATCAACCTCTGACTGGTTACCCAGAGTTAATGCGCGTGCACGGTGCATGTATAAAGACATTTTCAATGGATCGCCGATTTCACGAGTCACCATGGAAACTCAAAGCGAAAAAAAGAGAGCCGCGTATTTCACAGAGGCGGAGTTGGAAGTTTTAATGCATGCTTATGAGGAGTTTAAGCCAATAATATTAAAAAGAAGCAATACAGCTGCATCGGCTAAAGCAAGAGAGTTGGCTTGGCAAAAAATAACGGACAGAGTAAATGCGTGAGTGTATTAAATTACAAATTTGGTATTGGCTCCCGTTTTATTGAAATGCAAAATAATGAAGTATGACTTATACATACTTTTGAATATGTTAAATCACTATGAAAGCATTTACTTTTCCTGCCATTTTATTTCTTTAGCTTGAAATAATAATGTATATTTCTTATTTAATAAGGTGTAATCCTTCTGGAGCCACAAGAACTTTAAGCCAAGTCAAAATGAAACACAAAAACATTCTGCAAAAAGGTAATATTTGATTACACAATTACTGAACTATTTTTATAACAGGATTTAGTATATTCATTCTGTCATGCAGCTAACAGAAAAAAGACTGAAGCCCGTCTAACTGGCGGGGGGCCACCACCACCTCCCCTCACCCCATCTGAGGAGCTGGCTCTGTCCCTTAATAAAGGGCGACCAGTGGTTGCTGGCATTCCAGGGGGCAGTTCATCACACATACTATGCACCACAAGTGATGGTGAAAAAAGGGTGAAATGTAAGTTTACCTCTATGATTTGTTTTCATTTTTTATCCTGATAAATTACTATCTCTGTCACTTAAAGGCTTTTTGAACAAGATTAATTTATGTAGGCTTATTTTATTTAACTGCATATGATGTATTATTTTCTTTGATAATATTGAGAATTTAACGGGTTGTGTGTTCTTATAGATACTGATGGACGGATTGTATTATTGGACTCTCCAGAAAGAACACAGTCTGTCACAGTTGTAAGTGATTTGTTGTCAGGTACTTTTAGGTTTTTTTTTTTTTTTTTTTTTGCCAAATAATGTATACTTGAATATTTGTCTTGTAGGATGAAGATGATGATGACGATGAAGAGACCACATCTGCTGTGACAGAAGTGGACAATGCTGGTAGATCCACTGAGGTATGATGCATACCATTATGATGTATGGCCCCTTTTTGCATTAGAGTAACAAACTGTCATTGTCCTTTCATAGTACATACCTAGGGATTTGCCCACAGATGAGGGTCCTTCAGCCTCAGCACACAATCTAAGCAGGGTAAGATTTTGTGTCCATGTGTCCATATTTTAATTTTATTGTCTGACCAAACAATCTCATTTATTACATTTTTCCACCTTAGTTGCCAGCAAAGGAGCTGTATAAGGTCCATCTTCAAAAACAAATAAGAAAAAGTGACATGGAGATGGACCTTATACAGCTTCAAATGGAAGAGAAAAGGCTCCTCATTAAAAAAGCAGCACTTGAAATAGAATTACTTGAGAATCGCCTTAAGGTGAGAACTTGTCTGAATATTAATCTGTTGCATGTTAAAAGTGGTCTGTCTGTCTCTATCTATCTATCTATCTATCTATCTATCTATCTATCTATCTATCTATCTATCTATCTGTATGTATGTATGTATGTATGTATGTGTAAAGCAATATAAAAAAAAAAACATTTTAATGAATTTTACTTTTATTGTTTTTCAGGAAATGAAGAAATAAACTGCCTGGCAGACCAGTGCAAAAAAAAACTAATAAAAGTAATTTTGACAAATCCTGTCTCTCAAAAGTCTTCCGTCTCTGTTGGCCTCTAAAATCTGTCGGTGTTCCTCTGGGCCATCTTCCTCAATACAAGGAGGGTGGCTCTCTCCTCTTATAGTGGCAATATTGTGAAGCACAACACAAGCCACAATAATGTCGCATGCCCTCTCTGGACTAACCCGGAGCCCACGCAGACACTGAAACCGAGATTTGAGGATCCCTATAGTCATCTCCACCTTGGCCCGTGTTCGGCTGTGAGCCAGGTTAAACCGTGTCTGTGGTCCAGGCTCAGGTTCAGGGTAGGGTGTCATTAAATAGGGCAGACAAGGGTATCCTCTGTCCCCCAGCAAGTAACCATTGTACTGTCCTGTAATGATTGAAGTGTACAACACAAATATAGTAAAAACGAAAAAACAAAAATTGTATAAAGCAAATCATACCCTGCTGAAATGTCTGGCATAATGATGACTCACGGAAAATTCTGGCATCATGCACAGATCCTGGCCATTTTGCCTCGACATTGGTGATGATTTGGGTTGCCTCACATATTACCTATAGTTAGTGGAAAAAGTAATGACTTTGATGATTTTAAGAAGGGGAAAAAATTAAGTTGTTACCTGCACATTGATACTATGAATAGATTTCCTATTAACATAGTCTCCCTCATTTATTGATGGAGCTTTAATAGGAATGTGAGTGCCATCAATGCACCCAATTACATTTGGAAACCCTGAAACAGAAAGTTTTGGAAGTATGAAGTGTGTGCATAAGGAATACATGTATAGATATTAATAATATGACTAAATATTAAATATGCGTCATATATTTTACTACAAAGGACAAACCTGCCACTCTGTGGAATTCGTCTTTAATAACAAGCAGAGGTTTATGGCCAGGGAACTGTACAAACGTGGGTAACAACTGTTTAAGTGCCAGACACACTGTACGAACGGCTCTACACACAGTTGCCTTTCCCACATGCTCTGAATCGCCCACACTGTACAAAAAATGGCCAGACGCAAAAAACCTAAGTGCTATGCACAGAATGTTTTCTGTGCTAAGCGCAGAGCCGCGGTTTGTCACATTTGCGATATGCGGTTTTAAAAGACGTGTTAAATAAACTAATGAATCTTTTGAAAAACGATAACGCTCTTTTAAATATTCATTAGGGTAAGCAAACACATCAATACGCGGTCTTATAACCCTCTCCCGATGAAAAAAACCTCGTATAATTTGTGCTTCAACGTCCACAGGATCCTCGTCAAAAGGGCACGCCATGCTCACCAACCTTCTGAAACGAAGTTACACTGAAACATAACCTGCTCTCGAGCAGGTTATCTTCAGAGAGTCAGTTGCTATGGTTACATACATACCCAGAAAGTTACCTCTGTTTTTGGAACCGAACGTTGAGGTTATCCACGAACTTACCCTTAAACATACCCAGGTATGTCACATAACCTGCTTTTTGGAATCCCCCCTGTTCGGTAACATCTTTATTATTATTATTATTATTATTATTATTATTATTATTAGTTTAGCTTAAAAGGATATAAACTGTAGAGTTGTGGACAAGAAGCCTACTCGTGAACTTGTGCTATATGCATGTTTCATTTGGGTTTATAAAAGTGTCAACAGATTGTGATATATTTGCTTTTGTCTACCAAGTGTCTAATTTGTCTCATATCCGTGTTTGCAAACATGCTATTTCTGTGTTTTACATTTTTGACTAATGAGCAAAAGGAAACAATAGTCAAATCCCCTCCTGAAAATGATTCAACACTTTTGTAAAGAGTTGGTTATATATATATATATATTATATTAGTTTATATATATATATATATATATATATATATATATATATATATATATATATATATATATATATATATATATATATTATATTAGTTTGTATATATATATATATATATATATATATATATATATATATATATATATATATATATATGGTAATTAAAGAAAAAACATACACTGTTATTATGAAACAAAGTGACATATTTGTACTAGAAAAGTGTGATATTACTGTGGATATTTTTTTTTTACTCTGAACCCCAAGTGGATTTACACAAACTTGAAATGTCTAAAAGTTTTACGTTGTGCCCCACTCTTCACTACTTCATCATAATAATTATTATTAGTAGTAGTAGTATTAACTAATTAATTAATAATTTAGCTTTTGTATTATCAAAAGTGACTTACTAACTACTTATAAGAAATACAACAAGATAATGTTCATAAAATGACAATAAACATGAGACAATGCTTCAGACATTAGAATAGTACAAACAGAAAAAGAGGGACTAAAAAATAGTGGAAACAGAGAAAGATTAGTTATTTATTTATTGATCAGGATACAGTTAAGTGCTGATGGAAGAGGAACATTTTCAGCTCTTCCTTTCATACCTTTCATCACTCCACATTCCTCAGAAAATGCATTTTATTTCTAGATTTAACCGTGTTAAAATATTTCAAGCAATCCTATTTTTGCCTTTTCTCTGTACATGTATTACCCCTTGTGGGTTTATGTGTTGCATTCCATTTACCTTTATTGCTTTAATACTTTATTGCCTAAAGACTGAGTGCTTGAGACAGCTGCTTGGTTTAAAAGTGTCTTCAGAATAAGTAGTGCTTAATACATCACACAAAAAGGTGTTGCTTATTTATGAAGATGAAACTCAAAAGTATAAGAGGGAGTCAAATTAGAATTCTAATATTTTTATTTTTTATTTTTATCACAGTAATGTAGAGCTACTTATTTTGTGTTTCTCTTCCCATTATGTTTTTTTTAGTGTTTTTCTCTGGATGTGAAAGGATGATGTAGCACTTTGGGGCAAATATGGCAACCAGTAATCCAAAACTAGAAGCTAGGATGGCAAATATCTCCACGGCTACTGCATATTTCCCTGGTGAGCTCACATATGCTGGGACAAATGCAATCCACACAGCACAGAAGATCAGCATGCTAAAGGTGATGAACTTCGCTTCGTTAAAATTATCTGGAAGGTTCCTTGCCAGGAAAGCTAACAGGAAACTAACTGCTGCTAGGAAGCCAATGTATCCCAGAAGCACTGCAAACCCGGCCACTGAACCAATGGTACATTCATATACTATTTTGGAGCTAATATACTGGCTATTTTTATGGGGTGTTGGAGAAGCATTTGAAAGCCAGACAATGCATATTATCACCTGGAGTGCTGTTAGGACCAGAACTGTGCATCTTTGTTGAGCTGCTCCAAACCATTTCATTGCACCTTTACCCTCTGGTCGAGATGACTTGAATACGGCTATTACCACCATAGTTTTGACCAGGATGCTGGAGATGCACAGGACAAAGCTTATGCCAAACACAGCATGTCTTAACTGACATGTCCACAATTTTGGCCGACCAATGAACAGTAGCACACACAGGAAACACAGTTTAAGTGATAACAGCAACAGAAAGCTGAGCTCTGAATTGTTGGCGCGTACTATGGGAGTGTTACGGTGATGAGCAAAGATGGCCAACACAAGAGCACAGAAGCAGGTGCCAAGCAGGGAAGCAGTGGTCAGAGAGATTCCCAGAGCATCATCATATGATAAAAATTCTTCTTCTTTAGGAACACACCTGTCTTTATCTGGATTGGACCAGAAATCATCAGGACATATAGTACACTCATCAGCATCTGGGGAGACAAAAATTGAAGGAGGGAAAAATAATTACATTTGATAAAATATATTTGAATGTTAAAATAGGAAATTATTATTATTATTATTTATTATTATTATTATTATTATTATTTTACTGTCTATACTGTCATCACCGGTTGTATGAGAAATTTCTCCATCTCCACATGGCAAGCAGTCAAAACAGCAGACAGGAAGACCCTTCCTCCTGGCACGTCTGGTTCCTGGGGGGCAGCTCTCACTGCACACAGACCGTGGGGGCTGAAAGAGACATAATCTGTCATGTATCTGTCATCTGTTTTACATGATAACATCTTTTCATTAATTTATTCTCATTTGTTTTATCATAACTTTGACCAGTATTCAGACTATGTATCTGCAAAAAAGATGATTAACATGCAGTGTTAATTACTTTTTTTGTCTCAAAGTTCCAGTACAATGCTTCCTCGTCCAGTGTGAGCACCTTTCCTGTTGCTGCCCCTTCATTTACCACACCAACTGTGCGGACAACAATTAACCCATCAGAGCTTGGCTGCCAGTTCAGCACATCATAGATTGCCAGAGCATCTCCATTCTTATCAAATGAAACAAGATCCCCAAAACCTGTGGTGAAGTTCACTTTCTGTAGGTAGTGAACCAGCTGTATAGTTTGTAGACAGGATAGTTGTTATATATGGTGCTACTTATTTTAATTTGGTGTATAGTTCTTTATTTTATGTGATATAATCTGCACTATATATTTGTGCCTTACTTGCCAGGGCTGCAAGTTGGTTATATCTGCACATTTGTTCCCACTGAATGGTCCTCTCCCCTCCTCACACTGCATTAGGTCATGAAGTGCATGTGCCACTGCATAAACTGTTTTATACACATTATATGAGGCCCTCAGCTCTGAAACATCAGTGTATGATGTATCTGTGTTGCTCAGATCCTCTTGCCCTGAACACATTTTTTCTCCTCTTCCTCCAATGTTAAATCTGCACTTAAACATGTTCTCCCAAAAGATTCTCACCATATTGTTTCTTTGATCATTATTAGGACGGAGATGTAGTAGAAATTCATGAAGTCCTTGAATCTCTCCACGCCTAATGGCAATGCCCAGTGTGCCCCCTAGGAAGGGCAAAAAACGCTGAGTGTGAAATAAGTGTGAAGTAGACCAGGCTTCACTTGCAATCCATTGTCTGTCTGTTACATTCTGCAATACCACTTCATCCATCAAAGGCAACAGATATGTTGAAGTGGAAAACACCACCACCACTCTCGCTGTAGAGGCTTGTATCACTCCCACTGTATGCTGAATATCTTTGCGGTTGTTATCTAGAGGCAAGATTTCAGAAAAAGCAACACACCCTCCAAACACCTGCACATCCTGGAGGAAGGATTGAGCAGCGTGATTGCCATAGTCTTCATCACTGTAGACAAGACCAACCCAAGTCCATCCAAAATGTTTTAAAATCTTGATCATTGCCCTCACTTGGAAAGCATCACTGGGGACTGTTCTGAAGAAAGATGGGTATTTTTCTCTGTTACTCAAACAGGAACAGGTGGCAAGGTAGCTAACCTTATAAAGAAAAAGCAAGAGGAGAGACAAAAAGAGCAAGATAAAGAAAGACAGAGCTGCATGACTATTATTTACATACAGACATTATTTTAAGCAATAGAAAGATTCTGATCCTAATGAAAACTGGTATACAGAAACATACTGAAAAGTACAAAAAATTTAAATACAATGTATGTCATTTAATTTAATCTTACTATAGGTACTCGAAATAGCCCCAGAACACTGGAAATTGCAATAGAAGGAGTGGAATTTGAATCCCCGACAATCCCAATGACTGGAGGTGGGCCAGTGCAGTTGAGGTTAGAGAAGGACTCCTCTGTTCCACTAACCAGAGAAAAGGCAGCCCGGAATGCCATTCCTAGCATCACACAGTTGTCATAAAGATGGTAACCAAGAGTGATGTTAGGCAGCAGGTTTGGATTTTTATTGATCTCATCTATAGCAAAAGCCATGGTTTGTGCCTGCTGGAAACTTGCCATATCAAATCTAAGAAAAAGTAGGATAAATGTTGATATTTAACAGTTCTAAAAAGGTAATACAAAAAGGAAAGAAATAAATAAAAAAATAAGTGAAACAGCATTTGAGCAAATTCACATTAGCAATAAACACTGTATAGCTTGTATATCCTTGTATAGCTATACTTATCCACTCCAGACTCACTGCTCACAGTACGGTGGCTTCGGCTCTGTTCTGAAGCTCAGCTCTGGAAACACTGTGAGGAAGTGAACCTCAAACAGGCCTCCGAGTATGACATCTCCAGTCTGGTACATTCCATTCAACCTGAAGCGTCCCTGAAGCTGACAGGTACCTGATCTTAGGACTGAAGCTGCAGAAATAAATTTAAAGGAAAGATACAGGAAGATAATTAGAGTGGTCCACATCTTTCTTATTTTCTGACCCACTTACTTGTTCTTTTGACTTATTTATAATGAAGGTCATGGGGGTGTTACTTTTAGAGAGCAGGCGGTGCCAAGTGCCCATGCCTGGAGATAATGGAGTCTATATTTCATTATCCATTTCTTGAATTAGCATACTTTATTTGTAATTGTTTTTAGTTAGGTTTCAGATCAAATGTGTATTCTTTAAAGTTAGAATATTTGACTTAATATGTATAGTGACTAAGCCTGGTAATTTAACGTGTTAATTAGATTAAGCATGGAGAAAAATAATGTGTTTAAATTATTAACGCATTTAACGCACTTGCCCCGCCCCAGACCTATGTGGATCATCTGCCATTTCATACAGTCGACTGATGACTAATATGAGGCAGGGCAACATCTTACTGCGTGATGGAGCCTAGAGAAAATCCCTAAAATTCAAGATATGGGGCAATCGGTGTATAACATTAAAGTACACGCGAACGATTCAAAAGCACAAAGAGTCGTCTGCTCTCTAAGCTCTTGTGGTACTTTGATGTTACACACCGATCAGTCTGATGGTGATGACCCGCTTCAAGACAAACACGCCTAATGATTTAATGAACCATTCATAAAGAACCATTTACTTCACTCCTGAATGAATCAGCCATTTGAACAAATCAAATGAATGAATAAATGACTCGATGAATTAATCATTAAGACTTTTACCACCACCTACTGGCAGTTTTAGTTTATAATTTAGAGTATAATTTCATTAAAGGAATTATTTAATATTTATATAGTAATAATAATAAAATTAAACAAATAAATGATTAAAGTTATAGTTCACCCAACTAAAAATTACAATTCTGTCATCATTTTCTTACATGGTCTAAAAGAGTATATGTAATAAAATTTTATCAAACAAAATATTTCTTGCTGAACCTACTTTTTCTAATCTCTGTTTGATTCTTTGCACGGCAATGATTTTAAATAATCTGTCTTCTCCAAATTTGATGTGCGATTAATTGGATTAATCAATCACCACATCATGTAATTAATTAGATTAAAAAAATTAATTGCTTACCAGCCCTTATAGTCACATATATGTAAATTATCTTAGGTTGATTTCATAGAAAAGTGTGAAAACTTATTTTTATTTTAGTTTTTATTTTAGTTTTAATAAAATTTCCATGTATAATGTAATAAAAAAAAAGAATGCATATAATTATGAGTGCATTATGTTTACTGCCTTTCTAACTGTTAAATCTGGGACCTGAAGCAGTACAGTGTCCTGCATCCTGCTGGTCGAATGTGATAGTGTGGAAATATAAAACAAAGTGTTTTTTTTTTTTTTTAAATTTTGAGAAAGACATTATATATAAGTCAATCCTTTGGAGAATCTCAGTGAGAAAGTACAACAACGTCTTTATAAGGTCTTTTATTTCTGTTTAGGAAGAGTTCATTTTACCCTCTGTTCATGAGTTCATTTTATGTCACCCTACTGTCTACTGTAACCAGATGGATTCACAGAAACAAGCTTATTTTTAATAAGACACTGCAGATTCTTGACAGGAAGCAGATTGTCAGAGGGGGGTGCTGGTGGTGGTGGTGGTGGTGGTGGGGGGGGGGGTGTATACAATGATTCAGGTCTTGAACTCAGGACATGTAGTGCTATATTTTGGCGGGCTGCTCATGAAGCAAAGTCATTGCCCTAACTGCCCCTTTTGCGTGTAAGCATCAATTCTTTTTAACATGTTTGACTCTCAAAACGAACCGTAGATCTGTCTCTGTGGACAGGTCACTTGAGTCTACTTAACTAACTCAAAAACGATGCCTGTAAACAACAGGTGTTTTTTTTTTTTTTTGTGGTCTAAAACAGCGCTTCCCAATTCCAGTCCTCACTCCACCTCATGCCCTGCCGACACAAACACGGGTATTTACAAATCCGCAGCTTTTTCTATGTGATTTGGCCAGCAGACCACATTTAAATGCAGTCCCTGAAAACGGAATTTTTTGAAAATTCCTGCCAGGGTGAAGATTTTCATAAACTCTGGTTGCAGTTTTATTATGTAGAAAGCGAAACCAGAGATTTGGCTTGTGATGTCAGAGTATGGCTGTTATTTCTGCCCACTGGAAACCTTTTCAGGCTTCTGATTGGCCAACAAGGTTTTAAGGTTGAGATTATATCGCCACTTGCTGGCTTGGCATGCTCTTGACAGTGCTTCATAACATGCTTTTGCAATTTCATGTGGACAGAATTTTTGTTTTTTAAATAAAAACGGAAGAAGGAAAATCTCTGGCCTTAGTTAACACACTTGATTCAGAGAACCAGCTCGTTAAAAGAGAGCTTTGTGCATAAACTTTGTTTCAATTTATGTATATATTCCCTACACAGCGTCCATTGCTTTCTACTCCCTGAGTAGGGGAAATCCATTGTGCGAGGACTGGGATTGGGAAATGCTGGTCTAAAACATTTCTTCCCCAATGCAATGAGTTTTAGCAGTTGTGGATACAGTATATATCTTTATGAAACCATTTAAATGCTAAAGGCCTGTTTTGGTAGTGATAGGTGGGTAGATTATTTGATGATGTCTAGGGAGCATTAGTGTTTACACTAAAATGTGGTCACACATTTCAAACGAAGTTCGTTTTCGTTCTTCGCTTGGGGTCAAAAAGAAGTTATAAAAGGCATCATTGAAGCCAACATTGATTACAACTTGAAGTATTTGCCAGAAGGAACGTACTTATTTATTTCTTTTGAGTGGCTCTTCCCATGATGGCTTTTTTAGTGTTTCTCTCTGGATGTAAAAGGATGATTTTGGGCAAAAATGGCCACCAGTAATCCAAAGCTAGAAGCTAAAATGGCAAAAATCTCCACGGCCCCTGCAAATTTCCCTTGTGAACTGAGCTCACATATGCTGGAACAACTGCAATCCACATCGCACAGAAGATCAATATACTGAATGTAATGAATTTAGCTTCATTAAAATTATATGGAAGCTTTCTCGCCAGGATGGCTAACAGGAAGCTTATTGCTGCCAACAGTCCAATGTGTCCCAGTAGCATAGAAAAACCAGCCACTGAACCAACAGCACATTCATATACTATTTTGTAGGTAATATACTGACTGTTTTTATAGGGTGTTGGGGATGCAGTAGTTTTGGAGGTAATATACTGACTGTTTTTATAGGGTGTTGGGGATGCAGTAGTTAACCAGACTGTGAAAATCACAACCTGGAGGGCAGTTAGTGCCATGACTGTGCCTCTTTGTTGAGCTGTTCCAAACCATTTCATTGCATGTTTACCTTCAGGCTGGGATGACTTAAACACAGCTATTACCACCATAGTCTTGACCAGGATGCACAGAAGCAGGTGCCAAGCAGGGGCCACAGTGGTCAGAGAGAGGCCCAGAGGGTCCCCATAGGACAGAAACTCTATGCATTCAGTCGCATTTGTGAAAAAAATAAAAAATATAATAATAATAAAAAAGAGAGACAAAGATAAAAAGCACAACAAAGTGAGGTTGTAGTTACATTTTATTAATTTATTTTCAGAGCATAAAAAGGATACATTGTTTGTTATATTAGAAATCTCTCCATCTCACATGGCAGGCAGTCAAAACTGCATACAGGAAGGCCCTTCCTTGTGGCTGGCCTGGTGCCTGGGGGGCAGCTCTCATTGCACAAGGACCGTTGGGGCTGAGAGAGTTAACAACTGTTGTTATTCAGGCAAACACTGATATGTCTCTATTGTGTTTGCATGATCCGATGGTCTTGGGAATACACTGCACTATTATTAATTTACATTTCATTATTGTTATATTTTAAATATATAAATGATAATTAGCACAAGATATGGCTTTTAAAATAAAATAAGTACTTTGTTTGTTTCAAAGTTCCAGTATATTGCTTCCATTATATGTGAGAAAGATTAACCGGTAACACTTTACAGTAAGGTTAATTAGTTAAAATTAATTAACTACCGTAGATAACATGAACCAAGATTTAACACAACTTCTATACTTCAGTACTTCACAAGGAATGGACTGAGGCTGGGGTCAAGGCATACAGACGTGTCAAGGAATTTGGCTACAGTTGATGTATTCCTCTTGTTAAGCCACTCCTGAACCACAGACAATGTTAGAGTCGTCTTACCTTGGGCTAAGGAGAAGAAGAACGTCTCGGTTACGTATGGTAACCCTCGTTCCCTGAAGGAGGGAATGGAGACGTCACATCGGTGGCCGACGCAAAATGGGATATCAATTCGATAGACCAATCTACTTTGAGTGTAAACTAAACGAGCCAATGCACATTGCAGCAGGTGGTAGCTCAGCAGCAGTAAAGCAGCCATGGCGATGGGACGTGGCATCTCCGTTCCCTCCTTCAGGGAACAAGGGTTGCCATACCTAACGGAGACATTCCCTTTCAGTAGGTCACTGGTCGGTGACTGATGTAAAATGGTATCTGGTATGGTATCTGGCATACTGTACGAGTACCGCTTAGGTCTCAATATGGAACCCAGCCTTCCATGGTTCTCACGGATTCATCATGAATACTTTTTGTTGTTAAAAATTATGTAGGAACAGTAATAGATTAATTTATGACAAGAGTGCACCTCAAAACATATACATCATAACAGGAGTTCTGACCTTTGTCACAAAAAAATCTGTGCATCCTTTTTCCCATCACATGTTTTAGTAATCATCATAAATGATATATCATTCAAAAGCTTAAACACTCCAAATTCATCCTGTGAAAACCATTTTGAAATCGGACACTGCATTACCATGGAAATCGTACTTTAAAATATTTTAGCGTGCTCCTACCCCTTAGTGGGAGGTGTCATATTCCAAATATATTATGGTCTTTTAGAATGACAACTTTTCATAATCTTAAAAAAATACATATTGTTGGAAAGGTCTAAGTCTCAAGATTTCATATTTGGTGGATTTTGTCATAGACATAATATTGAGAGAGGAATTCATACATTTGTGGCTGAAAAATGCATCCAAAAAATTCAATGGAATTTCAATGGCACCTGGTGGCTGTTTGTGGTATAACACCTAAACAAAATGAACCTACATTTTTATATCAACTTTAAATTTGGAACACAACTTATTTAGACATATGGCTTTAATTTTATAGCAATTTTGGATTAAAACATATTTTATAAAACATTTATTTTATATAAAATATAATAAAAATAGTACAGTACATTTTCTTTACAGTAAATTTAAAATTCTATAACATTTATATGCTTCCATTTTTTTAAATCTGGAGATTGTCTTCTTTAAAAAGAGACCAACCTTTGGTCTGCATTCAAAAGCGTTTATGAATTATAACAATTTAAGTGTGAATAGTGTACTTTCACGTCTATGTTCAAAAATGGGGGTGACAGTTAAAGGGTTAAACACATCAGTTTCTGAATGTATCTGAGTTATGAGAATAGGTATATCATTACTACATAGAAAAGACAGCGCGCGAGTAACCAGCTACTCTGTTCAGTTTTTTCACGTCTTGTGTTTGGATGCTTTAATGTTTAAATCGACAAGCGGTAAGGCTTAAAAACATGAAAAAGATACGCTTTCGTGATGATGCGCAGCAGTGGCCCGTCAACTGTCCTGAGCATCTTTTTAGGCTGGCCTCAGCCAGTGAGTTATATAAAATATAAAGGTGAAAGTCATCATAGCTTGCATAGTATAGACCCAGCTCCCAACCCAACTTTGAGAATAGATTAACGACGATATTTTTTTTATCGCCTGCTAAGAGTCTCACGTTAATGCAGCACATTAACACCGATAACGGCCCACCACTAATATATATATACGTCTCATACACAACAAGGTCTAACCTGTGTGCTTACTCTAAGGATTAACTACCACTCTACTTACCTCTCTCCAGCGATCTCAAAGTCTCCAAGTCTTCATCGTGTGCATGTATGTGTGTCCACTACCTCCAGAGTCTTGAACCCTTCACCAACATATCCCTTCATCACTGCCTCCAGCACCATTGCCTCACCCTACACTACCTGCTCCTCTGCTAGTGCCTCAATTAACTGAGTTTCTTATACTTTCAGCCTCCTGTCCTGGTTTTCCGTAAAAGAAGACCTGACCAAGACCGATCGGCACAAGCATGAGCCTCACGGACCCCTTCCAGGACCTTGTTGACGCTTTGCGTTGAACACTCACCACTCTTCCGGCATCCCCATCACCTGCGAGCACTTCAGCTGACAACACCACCACTTCCTCACCTGCCCTACTCTGGTTCGGAGGATTGCAGCGGATTCCTGCTCCAATGCTCGCTGGTCCTGGAGATGCCCCCACCGAACGATCTAAAGTGGCCTTTCTGATATCTCAACTCCAAGATAAAGCACTTCAGTGGGCCGATTCTATTTGGACACAAAATAACCCTGTTATCCAGTCTTATTCTAGCTTCATCGACCATTTCTGAGAAGTTTTTGGCAGACCCGCATGGGATTCTTCTATTGGTGAGAAGCTTTATAATTTAAAGGAGAAATGTCTGTCAATGAATATGCTCTTAAGTTCAGGAGTCTTGCAGCAACGATGTGGATGGAATGAGCAGACCTTGCTGACCACCTACCGTCAGGGATTGGAACCTTAAGTGTGGTTGCATCTCGCTGCATACAAGGACACCATCTGGCTCGAACACTTCATTCAACTCTCCATCCGCTTTGCCACCCGTATGCAGTCGTGCCTCCAAGAGCACCAGGGTCAGGCGTATTCAAACTCGCCACTCTGCCAACCTGAGATCGTCAGCTCCCCAGAACCAGCAAGCGAGCCCATGCTCGTTGACTCTTACCGATTCACTGCTGCTGAACGGCAAAGACGCCTTGCCCAGAATCTATGTCTCTACTTTGCATCTCTGGGGCATATCATCTCCGTATGCCCCATCCGTCCTCCTCGTCCCATGGTGAGTGCCATTCTCCCTTCGAAGTATCAATTGAAACCACTCACCACTATAGTGACACTTACTGCCGCTGACATCTCTCTTCCATTCTCTGCCCTCCTCAATTCTAGGTCAGCGGGCATATCATCTCCGTATGCCCCGTCCATCCGTCCTCCTCGTCCCATGGTGAGTGCCATTCTCCCTTCGAAGTATCAATTGAAACCACTCACCACTATATTGACACTTACTGCCGCTGACATCTCTCTTCCATTCTCTGCCCTCCTCAATTCTAGGTCAGCGAGATTGAAGATGAGTTGAAGATGCATTCATCATAGTGTTGGTCCGATAACCCTCTAAACCGGGCTACTTCATAAGGAGGAGATCCATCTGCTGGTTCTGGAGGAATCCACCACTGATGTCAATCCTAGGGTGCCCGTGGTTGTAGCAGCATAACCCTAGTTATTTCATGGAAGACAGGTGAAATCCTGAAGTGGGGCGACTCCTGTTTCTAGGGCTGTATCACTGGATTCCCTTTTCCAGCCAAACTCTTCCCGGAACCTCTACCTGTCTGTACCACATCCATTGAGAGCCCGGTAGAAAAGCAATCCATAGCCATTCCAACCCCCCTGTACAACGCCCCCTTCAGTGATGTATTCTGCCCCAAACGGGCCTCCAAGCTGCCTCCACACAGGCCATGGGATTGTGCCATCGATCTTCTTCCGGGTGAACCAGTGCCTAAAGGAAGGATCTATCCCCTTTCCATCCTGGAAGAGAAGGCTGTGAAGGACTACATTAAGGAGGCGCTGGTGCAAGGTTACATCCGTCAATCTACCTCCCCTGCTGCATCCAGCATTTTCTTTGTGGAAAAGAAGGACGGAGGCTTGCGGCCCTGCATTGATTACCGTGCCTTCAACAATATAACTGTTAAATTACGTTTTCCTCTTCCCCTCATCCCAGCTGCCCTGGAATATCTCCATGGTGCCACTGTGTTCACAAAGTTGGACCTCTGCAGCGCTTACATCCTCATCCGGATACGTGAGGAGGATGAGTGGAAAACTGCTTTCATCACCCCTACTGGCCACTATGAGTACTTGGTGATGCTGTATGGACTTGTCAAGCTCCCTCCGTATTCCAGGATTTCATAAATAAGGGGCTCCGGGAGTTCCTCCACAAGTTCATCCTCGTCTACATAAATGACATCCTCATTTACTCCCGGAGCTTAGCAGAACATCATCGCCACATTGCGGAGGTCCTGCAATGCCTGAGGGCCTTCCACCTATACCTCAAGGCAGAGAAATACTCCTTCCATCAACCCTCAGTGCAGTTCCTTGGTTATAACATCAATAGCAGTGGCAACCGGATGGACGAGGGGAAGGTGAACACTGTCAAGAACTGACCCACTCCTACCACAATCAAATAACTCCAACGATTCATTGGCTTTGCCAATTTCTACCGGCATTTCATCCAGAATTACATCTCCATCACCAACCTTCTCATCAGCCTCCTCCGTAATAAACCCAAGTCTCTGTCCTGGACCCCAGCCGCCACGGAGGCCTTCAACTCTCTCAAGGAGGCTTTCACTACCGCTCCAAACCTGGTGCATCCTGACCTCAATCGACCCTTCATCGTCGAAGTCGACGCCTCCACCACCGGAGTGGGATCGGTCCTGTCCCAGCAGCAGGGGAGTCCCAGCCGCCTCCATCCATGTGCCTTCTTTTCTCAGAAGCTCAATTATGAGTGGAGTTATTGGCCGGAGGGAGCCAAACACCCTTTCCTAGTTCTCCTAGTTTCCTAGACCATCAAAACCTAGAGTATCTACGCATAGCCAACAGGCTTAATCCAAGACAGGCCTGCTGGACGCTATTCTTCACCCGCTTCAACTTCTCCATCTCGTACCGCCCAGGGGCCAAGAACATCAAGGCTGATGCCCTATGTCACGCCCTGGTGGAAAGCCTAGAAGAACCTGAACCTCTACTTCCTGAGAAGGTAATCGTCAGTCCTATGATTTGGTCAGCCAAGACCCTACCCTCCTCCAATCCCTTCACCAACACTCCGCCATTGGTGGGGCCTGGCCACCAGGACGGCAATACATCCACAGGAGACAGCACACTCCACTCATCCACTCTGCACACACGTCTCTTGGTACTGGTCACCAGGGGGTCAATGAAACCCTCTCGCTGCTAAGGGAACACTTCTGGTGGCCCAACATGGCATCGGACATCAGAAGGTACGTGCACAGATGTAAAGACTGCGCCATTTCCAAGACTCCACAGCACCTATCATCAGGCAAGCTCCACCCTCTGCCCGTCCCGAACTGCCCGTGGTCACACCTAGGGGTGGACTTCATCACAGATCTGCCTCCCTCTGACAAACAACACTTGTAACCTTGTTATAGTTGATTGGTTCTCTAAATCATGTTGTCTTCCCTTGAAAGGTCTACCCACGGCCATGGAAATGGTCACTCCATTCCAGTGCGTGCTTGGCTACCAACCACTGATCTTTCCTTGGTCAGGTGAACCCTCAGACATCCCATCGATTGACTACTGGTTCCGTGAAAGCGAGAGGGTCTGGGACGTGGCCCACCACCAACTGCAACGGACCCTACATAGGCGCAGGATGACAGCTGACCTTCGTCGCTCTAACACCCTGGAATACCAACCTGGACAGAAGGTCTGGCTGTCAACCCGGGACATCTGCCTGTGCCTACCATGCCGCAAGCTTAGTCTCAGATTCATTGGACCATTTACCATCACCGAGCAGATCAATCTGGTCACTTTCAAGCTCCACCTACTACCTGATACCGGATTCAACCCACTTTCCATGTTTCACTCTTCAAACATTACCATCCTTCTGTTTCTCCCTCCACACAGCCTGGTGTAGCCTAATCCCCCCTTCCTCTCCTCCTTGATGACGGAGCTGCCTACGAGGTTCATGACATCCTGGAGTCCCGGCGGCGTGGTGGACAACTTGAGAACTTAAGAGGACTGGGAAGGATATGGTCCATAGGAAAGCTCATGGGTCCCACGCAATGACATCCTGGATCCAAACCTACTAGACACCTTCCACTCCAATCACCCTGAAAGACTGGCTCCACAAGGAAGAGGATGTCCACCACGTTGTCAGGGTCCTTGGCCCTCAGGAGTGGGCCGTGGGGAGGGGGGTACTGTAACAGAGACGCCAGGCTCCATCACCAACTAATCACAGCACACTCCCTCACCTGAGTACTAATCACTCCCACCTGCTTCTCATCCGCCTGCAATCACCAGCTCACTACAAATACCACATACACACACACACACACACACAGTCAGCGTCCGGTCTCGTTCGGAACAAGGTCTAACCTGTGTGCTTACTCTAAGGACTAACTATCACTATACTTACCTCTCTCCAGCAGTCTCCAAGTCTTCATCCTGTGTGCGTGTGTGTGTGTCCACTACTTCCAGAGTCTTGAACCCTTCACCAACGGATCCCTTCATCACTGCCTCCAGCACCATTGCCTCACCCTAAACTACCTGCTCTTCTGCTTGTGCCTCTATTAACTGAGTTTCTTATACTTTCAGCCTCCTGTCCTGGTTATCGGTAACATACATAAATATATATAGAAGCACTGCAGGTGGGTGATGTGATGTGATGACCATGTGAATCCTCATGTTCTCTTGTGTGCTGCTTTTTGCACATGTAAAATGAATTCACGGAAAACAAATGTTAGTATTCTTAACGGGTCACTCAATTTGACTTATTTAAAATAATCTTTTCTGTTAATGGCTAATAATCGATTAACGAGTGTCGGTTAGGAAAAAAATCTCTATTCGGAAGTTTTTTTTTAAACATTTGTTTCTTATTAAATTGGCTCCACATTGTTTGCTGATTTTTACTTTATTTAATTGTTGTGCAATTTATTTATTTTATTTGACTTAGAGGTGTATGCCGTGCCTCCAAGCTTTCTTACTCATTTTGCTAATAAACATTCTACATTTCTTATTTATTTGTTTATATATTATGCATGTTTATTTAGTCATTTCCAGTTTTGTATACCTATTTAAAATTTATGTAACTTATTTGTTATTTTATAGGCATAGCCTGTCTTATAGCTGTAATGGGGCTGACGAGTCGTGAGATGTGTGGATCCCATGTGCAAGCTTTTATTACACAGAGATGTGGTCACAACAGGCATGGGTCAAATACTGCCAAAGAGGTGTATGTATAGGGCAAGACAAAGAATGTTCCTAGGGCACGCGTGGGTCTATGATGAATGAACAATATCTAGAGGGCTAAGCAAGTGGGTAATCCAGAATCCTGAGCAAAGGGTCGAAACACGAGTAACAGGGCAAAGCAAGAAAAAGACTAAACTATGAAATCTATAAACAGAAATAGGATTATGAAAACTATAAACTTAAACAACTATGAAAACTATAAACTAAAAAACAATATTATGAAAGCTATAAACTTAAACAAGAATTTGAAAACTATAAACTGAAACAAGTCTATGAAAACTAGAAACTAATACAAGACTATGAAAATACAGTGGGTAATCCAGAATCCTGAGCAAAGGGTCGAAACACGAGTAACAGGGCAAAGCAAGAAAAAGACTAAACTATGAAATCTATAAACAGAAATAGGATTATCAAAACTATAAACTGAAACAACTATGAAAACTATAAACTAAAAAACAATATTATGAAAGCTATAAACTTAAACAAGAATTTGAAAACTATAAACTGAAACAAGTCTATGAAAACTAGAAACTAATACAAGACTATGAAAATACACACGGAATGGCTTGGTACCGCAGCTATCGCTAGGGGAGGGATATGTGCAGAACAATACTCGGCAGTGTGTGAAAGGAAGTCCAATTCTTAAAAACGTGTCTGATGATTGTGCTGAGTGTGTGTAATTGGTGGCAGCTGTGTGTGATTGTTTTCAGGTGAATGTGATTCATGAGTTCACGCTTACATATAATTAGCTGAGGTATGGTATGCGTATTTGGCGTGCTGTCCGGGGAAGGGCTCCAAGCTTGGGAATGGCCCGAACCTAGAATTAGCATAGCATTGCTGAACAGCTAGATGAAGGCTACAGGATTGGCATTAGAAGGCACAATGAAGAGGTCACAAAAAATATTCTGTCTAGAATAACAGACTGTGTGAAATTTTGTTTCGTGTTTGAGCTGGCTTTGCATGGTCATGACGAGAACGAGACATCAGACAATCCTGGGATATTCGTGGCCTGGTCGATTTTGTTGCCACTGTGTTTAAGGAAACTTCAAACGAGCTGTTGGACTGAATGTTGTCTGTTGTTAGGGAGCACATAATCCAAGAAGCACAGAGCAGTGACTTTCTCTCAATCCATGCCGGTGAGACCACCGATATTGCCACACAGTGTCAATTTGTGCTTGTGCCGTGGTACATTGATGCTAAAAATAACGTACATGAGAGTTTTTTTTTGTTTATTCTTCTGCGTTCAGCTACAGCCGAATCCATCGCCACAGCACTAAAAGAGCATCTTGCTGTCATCCTTCCAGAGGATCAGAAGAATAAACTCATCTCCCAAGTGTATGATGGAGCCACTGCAGGTGTTCAAAGGAAGATGCAAGATGTGTACCCAAATGCCAATTACATCCAATGCTATGCAGATCAGCTCAATCTGATAATGCAACAGGCCACTTCTCACATACCCAAAGTGAGAGTTCTTTTTTCTGACCTTGGAGGATTTGACAGCTTTTTCTCAAGATCACCCAAGCGCACCGATGTCCTTGATAAAGTAGTTGCCCATAGACTACAAACATCAAGCAAAGTCGGATGGAACTTCCACAGCCGTGCCATCAATTCAGTGTTTGAGCACAGAGAGGACCTCATCTGCTGTTTTCAAACTATACGAGACTCAGGTGACTTTGACCCTGTTACCGTCAGAGAGGCAGGAGCCTTTGCCATGCTGCTGGAGGATTAGGATTTTATTTTATTTTCTGCAACTTTTCCATAACATAATGCAACAAAATAAACCATCACCAACAAGTTAAACTGCTTGTTTATTCATTTTCTATATGTACTTGTAAATCTCTTTGATTTTATAAAAAAAAAAAAAAAAAAAAAAAAGCTTAAGTATTGTAGCAAAGAGTAGATCCTTAAGATAAAGAAACATTTACATAATATGAATGGATATAAATAATTATGATAATTTGTTTCTGATAACTTTACTATGAGAGGATTACTATTCCATGTTTGTGGGATCAATGTGTGGAGCAATACTATTGTAGTCACCAAAGACAATTACCCAAAGAAGTTAAATGAAACAATGCAATTTAACTTGTTGCAAATTAATTTGTTGCAGGCACAATGGCTTGCGTAGATGATACAGTTATACAATGACCATATCTCTTTTCAAATAATACTCCTTAAGTGTCTCATTATAGAAGCATTATGTAACAAAAAAGAAAAGAAAATAATAATAATTTACACAGTCTTTAAACTGATGTAAAATTATTTGTTTTTCTTCGGTTTCCTCTTGTGGACCACCTTTACATTTTTACAGCCTTCATCTCTGAGTTTGATAAAATAAATGGCTGGTGTTTTAAAAATTGCTGTTAGCATGAACATCAGAAAAATTCTAAGAAGGAACATGGCTTTTACATTACTGCGTTACTTACACTTTGAATTACTGTTGTTTGCGCCCCCACACCCAATTTTTTTTGCACCAGCCACCACTGGTGGAGAGACACAGAGGAGATTGTTGACAAAGGAATTGTTGAATAAAGTCATTATTTTTTGTTTTATACAAAAAGTATTCTCGTCACTTCATAATGTTATGGTTGAACTACTGATGGCAGATGGAGTATTCTGATGATGCTTTTCATACTTTTTTTGGACCTTGACAGTGTAACTTACTTGGCAGTCTATGGGACAGTCTCAAGCCTCTGGATTTTCATCCAAAATATCTTAAATTGTGTTCCGAAGATGAACAAAGCTTTTACGGGTTTGGACCAACATGGACATAAGTAATTAATGACAAAAATTTTATTTTGGGGTGGAGTATACCTTTAAGAGCCTTTATGTGAATTTGTTTATTTATTTAACATTTTTATTCATTAGGCTGCAGCCTACGACTATCACATTTTGAAATTTACTTTCTAAATTCTAGGTAGATTTTTAAGTATGTTCTAATGTTATATTATAATATTGGATAACACTTTATAATAAATGCATGCTATGAATCATTAGGTAAGCATTAGTAAATAGTCAGTTCATCCTTTATAAAGCATTATCCCAACATTAATAGTCATTATTAAGCAGTTTATAAATACAGCTACAAATGCCTTGTTCTTGATTCATAAGCAAATCTATTACAAAGGCAACAGTAATAGGCTGTTTGTTTGGCCACATAACGCATATATACATTGTATGATTTAATAAAAAGTCTCTCAACTTAAGTGTTACAGTTTTATAAAAGTATAAAAGAGGTTATTGTTTAAAATATACTGTACATAAATAGTGTAATTTTAAAGCAAGTGAAAGAATAACTTGTATTTTAATGATAATGATGTTTGTTTGTTTGTTTTGTTTTGTTTTGTTTTTTTACAGTGGTGAACCCCAGAAATGATTAGAGTAAACAATAATGTAAAACTATTTATTTTGTGTTTCTCTTCCCATGATGGCTTTTTTAGTGTTCCTCTCTGGATGTAAAAGGATGATGTAGCACTTAGGGGCAAATATGGCCACCAGTAATCCAAAACTGGAAGCTAGAATAGCAAATATCTCGACAGCCACTGCATATTTTCCTGGTGAGCTCACATATGCTGGAACAAATGAAATCCACACAGCACAGAAGATCAACATGCTAAAAGTGATAAACTTTGCTTCATTAAAATTATCTGGTAGATTTCTTGCCAGGAAGGCTAACAGGAAGCTGACTGCTGCCAACAGCCCAATGTATCCCAGCAGCATAGAAAAACCAGCCACTGAGCCTATAGCACATTCATATACTATTTTAGAGCGAGTATACTGGTTGTTTTTATGAGGTGTTGGAGAGGCAGTTGATAGCCAGACTGCACATATCACAACCTGGAGGGCTGTTAGGACCAAAACTGTGCATCTTTGTTGAGCAACTCCAAACCATTTCATCTGGCCTTTGCCTTCTGGCCGAGATGACTTGAATACTGCTATTACTACCATAGTCTTGACCAGGATGCTGGAGACACACAGGACAAAGCTTATGCCAAACACAGCATGTCTTAACTGACATGTCCACAACTTTGGCCGGCCAATGAACAGCAGCACACACAGGAAACACAGTTTGAGTGACAATAGCAGCAGAAAGCTAAGCTCTGAATTGTTGGCTCGTACTATGGGAGTGTTACGATGATGAGCAAAGATGACCATTACAAGAGTGCAGATGCAGATGCCAAGCAGCGATGCAGTAGTTAGAGAGATGCCTAGAGGATCCTCATAGGATAGAAACTCTACATCTTTGGGGACACACTGGTCCTTATCTGGATTGGACCAGAACTCATCTGGGCATGCAGTACACTCAATTGTATCTGTAAGTAAAAAAACAAAACAAAAAAAAACATAGAAAACAATAAATAAACAAGAAATAATTTTGTAATAAATCTCAAGTTTTATTCAGTTACAATTATATTTTGCCCACAATAATCTCCTCACCTGTTGTATTAGAAATCTGTCCATCTGCACATGGAAGGCAGTCAAAACAGCAGACAGGAAGTCCCTTCCTCATGGCTTTTCTAGTGCCTGGTGGGCAGCTCTCACTGCACACAGACCGTGGGGGCTATCATTGGACAACATATGTTGTTATTTATTAGCACACAGTGATAGAGTGAATGCTTAATATTGTGTAATAGTTTAATTTTTATGATATATAAGAATGAATGTAACATGTTTATATATATATATATATATATATATATATATATATATATATATATATATATATATATATATATATATATATATATAATTTATAATTTAATAAATAACTGAAAATGATTACTTTTTTAAACTGAAAGTTCCAGTATAATGCATCCTCATTCAGTGAAAGCACCTTCCCATTCCCTGCCCCTTCATTTACTACACCAACTGTGTAGACCCGTATTGATCCATCAGAGAATGGCTGCCAGTTCAATACATCATAAATAGCCAGTGCATCTCCATTCTTATCAAATGACACATGATCCCCAAAGCCTGTGGTGAAGTTCACTTTCTGTAGGTAGTGAACCAGCTGTATAGTTTTTAGACAAAACACATTTAAAATTCAAACATGACAAGTATACATTTATAAATTGTCATTCATACATGACTGCAACATTGTACTTTAATGTCTTTTTTGTAATTCTGTTATAAGAATGTGTGAATGACTGTTTCTTAAAAATTTAATTGTTATGAAGAAATGTTGTCAATATAAATGTATCTTCTTTGATTACTAAAATATCAATAATATAACTGGGACAATATCAGTTTAATTAAGATATCATATATGAATCTATGTAGAGCACAGATTTTGCTTTTCCACATTTAGCTCTACTATATGCCTCGACAGAATCTCCAATATACATGTGGGCCTTACCTGCCACGGTTTTAGGTTGGTTATGTTGGCACATCTGTTCCCACTGAATGGTCCAATACCCTCCTCACACTGCATTAGGTCATGAAGTGCATGTGCCAGGGCATAAACTGCTTTATAGACATTATAAGCTGCTCTCAGCCCTGAAACATCAGTGTATGGTGTGTTTGTGATGATCAGATCCTCCTGTCCAGTACACAACTTTTTGACTTGGCCTCCATCTGTCGTTGCACCCTCAGTTTTAAAACTGCACCTGAACATGTTTTCCCAGAAGATTTTCAACATATTATTTCTTGGATCATTACTGGGACAAAGACGTAGCAAAAACTCTTGAAGTCCTTGGATCTCTCCACGTCTGATGGCAATGCCCAGTGTGCCTCCCAAAAATGGCAAGAAACGTGAAGTGTGAAACACAGGTGAGGTAGCCCATGCTTCACTTGCAATCCACTGTCTGCCTGTCAGGTTTTGCAATACCACCTCATCCATCAAATTCATCAGATAGGACGAAGTAGAAAAAACAACCAACACTCTTGCTGTAGAGGCCTGAATCACTCCTATTATATGTCGAATGTCTTTGGGGTTGTTGTCATGGGGTAGGATTTCAGAAAAGGCAACACAACCTCCAAACAGCTGCATTTCCTGTTTAAAGGACACAGAAGCATAGATGCCGTAGTCGTCATCACTGTAGAGGAGTCCAACCCACGTCCATCCAAAATGCCTCAAGATCTGAATCATAGCCCGCACCTGGAAGGCATCACTGGGGATTGTTCTGAAGAAAGAGGGGTACTTTTTCCTGTCACTCAAACAGGAGCAGGTGGCATAGTGACTAACCTAATTAGGAAAGACGTAGAGAGAGAAGACATGAGACAGAGAAATGGATTATGATTTACATACTCATGGAGAATCAAAGAAATTGATTCAGGATATAAATGACTAAATAGAACAAATGGAATTGAACAGTACAAAATATGCATATAGTGCATTTTTACTTTTTTCATCCCATCTTACTATAGGTACTCGAAATAGCCCCAGAACACTGGAAATTGCAATGGATGGAGTTGAACCTGGATCACCCACAATCCCAATCACTGGAGAAGGGCCAGTGCAGTTGAGGTTGGATAATCTCTCTTCTGTTCCACTAACTAGGGATATGGCAGCACGGAATGCCATTCCTAGCATCACACAGTTGTCATAAAGATGGTAACCAAGAGTGATATTAGGCAGCAGATTTTGATTATTATTGATCTCGTCTATAGCAAAAGCCATTGTCTGTGCCTGCTGGAAGCTTTCCATATCAAATCTAAGAAAAAAAAAGTTTTTATAAATCAATGTTAAAAAATTAAACAGAAAATATAATACATACAAAATGAGCATTAATATATTCCAATTCAGAAATCATGGAATCCTCCTATGGTACACATTTGTTTTAATATAAAGAGGTTTCAATATATATACATATATATATATATATATATATATATATATATATATATATATATATATATATATATATATATATATATATATATATATATATATATATATATATATATTGAAACCTCTTTATATTAAAACAAATGTGTACCATTTGTGTACCAAAATACATTATGTATCAGATCCAGACTCACTTTTCACAATATGGTGGTTCTGGCTCAGTTCTGAAGCTCAGCTCTGGGAACACAGTGAAAAAATGAACCTCAAACAGGCCTCCAAGTATAACATCTCCATCCTGGTACATTCCATTTAACTTGAAGCGTCCCTGGAGCTGGCAAGTACCTGATCTGTTGACTAAAGCTGTAGAGATGCATTTAAAAGACAGATACAGGCAGATGTTTACAGTGATCCACATCTCTCTCTTTCTGACCCACTCACCCATTCTGCCTGCTAATTTATGACGACAGTTGTGTGGGGTGTTGCTTTAAAGAGCAGGAGGTGCTAAGTGGGCATCTCTGGAAATCATGATGTCACTTTCCCATCCTTATCATTTCTTTTTCTAATCTATATTAAGAAATGGTAAAAATATTTAGGTGTTTACATTGTGGGTTGTTAGATGAAAAACAAAACAAACAAGTTTATAAAATATATTTACAATACATTTCAATGCTTATTTAGAGGCGGTGAGCAGGAAAACTTGGAACTAAAAAAAAAGTATTGCTAAAGGATAGTTAAACATTTAGATGAACAGACTACAGGACTCAAACAAATGATTATATCTACTGTATGTCAGTTCTGCTTTTGACTTTTGCTGAACAATAAAAGAAGAATTTTATATGTAACAGAGGCCAGTGAGTAAGTGCTGTGCATTTAATTTTTCACTCCCTTGATCTCAAGAGACGCACTAGCAACAGAGGCTGGTGGCTGCAGTCATTTTGCAACAACATCATCATGCAGCCTCCTTGTTAGTGCGTCCGCCTCCCATTCCGGAGACCCAGGTTCGAGGCCCATGATGTGTGTTAGCGAGGACCCGGGAGAGAGGAGTCAGATTTAGATTTATTATCTTTTAGTATCTGATTAAATACATTATGTATCTATGTATCTGAACATGACTTCTAGGACCTCCAACAGTAAAACAGGCCCACAACATTAAGATCCATCAGTATATTTTACCCTGGACAAGGGGTACTTGGTGGGTTTGGTGCTCAAAAGCTCTAGTTTTTTTTGTTTGACCATAGAAGCCGGTGCCAGTTGAAGTTCCAGTTATGTAAGTGTGACTAGCCCAAGGATACTTCTATCCTCTTCACCTCTAAGTAACAAAAATATGTAATTAATGTTTTTTTTTGTTTAGTTTTTTTACTAAAACAAATGAAAGGAGACACATTGTAACTATGAACTCAGTTATGTATTTAAGATGCTGTCACATCCTACAACCTTGTCATCTGCAGAGAGAAACGGCCACTCAATCACCAAAAAACACATAATGTTGGACTTACAGGCATCATAGAAGAAAATACAGTATTTTACTGGAACTTGGTCTTCATTTTACTATTTCCAGTTTCTATTTTATTTTACTTATTTAATTATGCTCAATGTCAATTGAAATTTATTAATGTATTCTGCTAATAACTGTTGTTAGAGCACTGTCATTTTGGTACAAATTCACGTCATAAAAAAATAAAAGTACCTAATTGACACATTGTTGTTGTTTTTATGTAAAACCCTAACAAACAATGTAGGATATTGTAATACCAGCTAGATAGAGGAGTAAAAAACAATATAAATAAGTAATATATACAGTAATCAAAAAAAGATATAAATATGTTAATATACTAATATTAATGGGGGGGTGGGGTGACTATGATTAAAAAGGTTTTACCATTAAGGTCCTGTGTAGCAATTTCAAAGCATAGTTCTTTATGGAACCCTATAAAAATGGTTCTGCAATTGTTACAGCAAAATAACCTTTTTTTTTTGTAATGTTTAGAACCGTTTTTATTAAGAGTGTAGTTATAAGTCTGAATATACTCACTGTTATTTATTTATTTTTTCCTGTATTTCCACGTTAAGTTACTGGCAGTACGGTTGCCAGTTTCTGTAAGTTACTGTATTTTGGATTTACAACAATGGACTGTAATGCAATTTTACAGTAGCTAGAACAATTTACTGTAAAAATACAAAACATTATTGTACTGTATTTTTTACAGTACTTAGTTTCTACTGTATTTTTACTATTGTTTAATCTATGTGTGTGTGTGTGTAGTTGGAATACTACATAAATATAGTTAGTAAAATTATGATACTACTATACTTCACAATAACATTACAGGAGGCTTCCGGTGACGCCATGCTGACAGCAGCTTGAGGGACACGCTCCGTCCAAAATGTTAATAATTTCCTAACAAAATCGGCATAAAACTTGGCGATTCTAAACAAATTTGACATGTCAACAACTAGAGGCAGAGGACAATCTAAACAGGATTCAGCTAAGGAAAATGGCAAAAACTTGAAGCAACTAACTCTGATGCAAGCGCAGAGTGCACAACCGGATGATAGCATGCGTGATTCCGAGTCAAAAATACTTGCAGAGCTTGAGAAACTGAGGAAAGACAGCCAAGAAGGGCACACTCAGACTCAGCTATCTTTAACAAGGCTGGAAACGTCCTTCGGTGAACTGAAATGAGAGCTTATTGAACTGCAAAAAAGAACAGCAGAGGTGGAGGCACGTATTAGTGTTAATGAAAACACGGCTAGGCATCATGAGCCTTCATTACTTACTGCACCGAGAAATGGATTTGAATGCACAATGTGAAGATATGCAAATAGTCTAAGGCGAAACAATCTGAGAATTTAAAAGTTGGCTGAAGGGAGCGAGGGATGATTTGCTTAAATCTGTTCTTCAACTTTCCCCTGAACTTCACATCATCATTGAAAAGGCACACAGAGCACTCACTGCCAAGCCCCAAAACCCTGAAGCAGCTACTCGTTCGCTTGTCGTTAGGTTTTTGGACTTCTCGGTAAAGGAAACCATACTAAGACAGGCCTGGGAGCAGAAAAAAGTTATGTACGAAGGAAAACAGATCTACTTTGATTATGACTTCTCGCCCGAGCTGCAGAAGAAAAGAGCACTGGTGCGTGATAAAGTAAAGCAACTAAAGATGAAAAACAACATTAGGGCAAAGTGTGTTTTCCCTGCACAGCTGAGACTTTTTATGGAGGAAGACGATTCACGTTTGATCCAGTCGGGTATGTGTAAGCCTACATTGTTCAATTTGTTAGTTATGTTTTCTTTTGTAAGTGTTATTTTTGTCCTGAGACTTTTGATGGGTTATATTGTTATTTTTTGTAATGATTCTTTTTATAGTGATTATGTGAGAATCAAGAAAGGGTTATAGAATAATAATAATAAGAATAAGAATCACTTTATTCGCCAAATGCATCAGCAGATACACAGGAATTTTATATGGCCATCAGTAACACACAATCTCAACACACAAACATATATGCGTATAGCTGCAAAAGCATGCCTAAAACAATCAATTAAATAATAAAATAGTCCAAAAATAGTGCAAGATCAGCTATTCATAAGGGAAATGGCTCTTGGAAAAAAACTATTAAGATGGCGTGAGGTTCTTGTCCTCACTGCTCTGTACCTTCTTCCTGAAGGAAGCAGCCTAAAAATGTCACTTGCTGGATGGGACTGATCAGCAGCAATTTTAGCCGCCCTCTTCCTGACTCTGGCCTCATATAGGTCATTAAGTGACAGCTGCCTTTGTCCAGTCAGCCTCTCTGCTGTGCGCACAATACGCTGTAGTCTGACCTTCGCCTGGGCTGATGCGGATGCAAACCAAACAGTAATGGATGCTGAAAGAAGGCTTTCCACAGTGGCTCTATTAAATCTAGACCTAACAGAGCTAGAAACGTTTAATTTATTTAACTGTCTCAAAAAAAAAAAAAAAAACATTCCACTATGAGCTCTCTTAAGAATGGAGGAGCTATTTCCCTCCCATTTCAAGTAATTTGTGATAACAGTGCCTAAAAATTTAATTGACTCGACCCTCTTCACAACGGAGCTCTTGATAGTTAGAGGAGAAAGGGAGGTGGGTGTTCTGTGAAAATCTATCACCATTTCCACAGTCTTTTGCTGATTAAGCTCCAAGTTGTTCTCATCACACCACGCAACCAATTTAGACACTTCCTGCCTGTAAGCAGACTCGTCGTTTCCCTTAATAAGGCCAACTAATGTAGTATCGTCTGCAAATTTAATCAGCTTGATGGAACCATTATTGGAAGTGCAATCATTGGTATACAGTGAGTAGAGAAATGGTGACAGCACGCACCCCTGAGGTGCTCCAATGTTAGTAGTCTGAGGATCAGACATGTGCTGGCCAAGCCGCACATACTGTTGTCTGTCACTAAGAAAATCCATAATCCAGCGGCAGATAGAGGGTCCCACTCCCATCAGTGACAGCTTCTCCCAAAGTCGCTCTGGTAGAATGGTGTTAAAGGCTGCACTGAAATCCTTACATAGGAGCCAGGAGAGTCAAGATGGTCCAGAGCATAATGCAGTCCTAAATTTACCACATCATCTACCGAGCGGTTTGCCCTGTAAGCAAACTGTAGTTGATCAAGATAAGGAGCTGTAATAGGTTTAAGATGTGACAAAACCAACCGCTCCAAACATTTCATGACCACTGATGTAAGGGCCACCGGTCTGTAGTCGTTTAGGTCCACAGCTTTGTTTTTCTTCGGCACTGGAATAATGGTTGATGACGTAAAACAACTCGGAACCCTGCATAAAACAATTGATTAATTAAAAATGTCTAGCTGACTAGCACAGTACTTTAGGGTGGCAGGTGAAATCCCATCAGGGCCACTCGCTTTCCTTACATTTTGTGGGCTGAATAGCTGATACACATCCTTCTCCTCAATTTCAATGTCAATATCAGAGGTGACTTGATCTTGAAGGCCAATGTTCTCCCCCTCTCTGAGTGTAACACCTCCGGGAGGAAAAGGGTGAGGGCATGGAGGATGTATAGTAGTTAGATATACAACATAATAACAGATGGATAATCTAATATGTGTTACTTAAAATGTTAAAGGCATAGGTAGTCCAATTAAAAGGAAAAAAAGTGCTGAATCAATTGAAAAAAACGTAATTGTGCCATAGCAATGTTACAGGAAACGCATCTCTCAGATAAGGAGCACATGAAGTTGAGGAGAGAGTGGGTAGACCAGCAATATAGCTCCTCAAATCAAAGTGGGAGGAAAAGAGGAGTTGCTATTCTTGCTATTTTCAATAAGTCAGTGTATTTTTGCAATGAGAAAACTTTTAGTGACAAGGAGGGGAGATTTCTGATGGTGATTGGATGTGTAGGGGGCATTAAAATGACTCTAGTAAATGTATATGCTCCAAATTAGGATTGTCCTATTTTCTTCAAAATATTGCATCATTGATAGCAGGCAAAGCTGAATTGACTATTCTTATAGGGGGAGATTTTAACTGTGTTCTGAGAGCATCTGTAGATAGACTCCCTGCTGACTTTGGTCCAAGGACCAGGAAGTCTTTAACTCTCTGTCCACTGATGAATGAGTTGGGTTTGATAGATGTTTGGCGTTGCCTGCATCCCAAGGAAAAAGATTTTACTTTTTTTTCAAATGTACACTGTATTCACTCAAGATTAGATATGTTTTTAATGACTGGTGTACTGTAGATTCCTATAGAGTGACCCAATGTACTATTGAAGCAATTACCATCTCAGATCACGCTCCAGTCTCTTTGACATTAAAGCTGAGTCCAAATAGTAATTTTAAGTACTGGAGAGAAAATGTATCTATACAAAATAACAAAGTGATTCAACAACAAATTAGGAAAGTGTTATTAGAGTATATTCAATTGAATGACAATGAGACTGTAAGTCCATCAGTATTATGGGAGGGAGCCAAATGTCTCCTAAGAGGAAACATTATTTTCTCCTAAGAGGAAACATTATATTATCAAGATTAAAATGAGAGAGGCTTGCAGAACAAATAGGATTGGATAACTAAATTAGACAATTAGAGAAAGAATACCAAACAGTACAAAATAATGAAAAGAATAATCAGAAATTAAATGACTTATTATCTTATAAAGCAGAGGGGCAAATAAAAAGTATTATGAATTTGGTAACAGGGCAAGCAGATTGTTAGCATTTCAGTTGCGAAAAGAACAGTTGTCCATAGAATCAGGTATCAAAATTCTGGGGAAATGCTATCACAACACAAGGATGTGGCAAAGGCGTTTGCCACATACTACCAAGAATTGTACAAGGAAGAGACCTGTCAAAACAAGGGGGAAAAAACAGAGAACTTTTTCAAATCAGTATGTCTTACTAAATTACTGAGGAGGAAGCCGATCTATTGATATGCCCAATCACAAGAGAGGAAATAAAAAAAAACAGCATTTTAAAACGTAAAAATAATAAATCTCCAGGAGTGGATGGGCTCCCAGGTGAATACTATAAAATATTTGAAAAAGAGCTTACGCCTCTTTTGGATAAAGTTTATAATTATGGACTTTCAGATGGAGATCCTCCTCAGTCATGGTCTGAAGCGATTATTAGTGTCATTCGTAAAGATGGTAAAGACCCTACTCTGTGCTCGTCTTATCATCCCATCAGCCTCCTTTGTGTTGATCTAAAGATACTTACTGCCATCATTGCAAACAGAATACATAAATTCTTGTGAAAACTTGTGAAACCCGATCAGACTGGCTTTATTGCCAATAGACAGGGGACTGATAATGTTCGGAGAGCTTTAAACCTCCAAATAGTGGCACAGAAAATTAATACCCCATCAACGCTTCTCAGCTTGGATGCTGAGAAAGCTTTTGATCGGGTGGACTGGGGCTTCCTACAACAGACATTGAGGCACATGGGCTTCAATGAGACGTTTATAAAGAGGGTCCAAACCTTTTATAAAAACCCAAAGTCACGAGTAAGGGTCAATGGGCACTGGTCAGAATTGTTCCCACTGAGAAGTGGTACTAGGCAGGGTGAAGTTCTTTGAAGCCATTAGTCAAACTCATTAGATCCAGTCCTCTCATACAGGGAATAAGAGATTAATCAAATTGTGATAAAGTTCTTATGTAAGAGAAGGAAGGAGACCAGGGTCGGCGTTTCTGAGGCTCGTGGGTTTTTTATTGATCAACAAAAATAAAACAAAGTCGTGCCACCTGCGCATTCCCTTAATTCAAACCACTGATAGTTCACGCTGAATCCGAGCTGTGGGAATTACAACACGCACATTCATCCTATCCTCCCGAAAACACATAATAAGTACGCGGTAAACTGGGAGAAGAGCAGAGTAAACTTTAGTTACCTACACAATCTGTATATGATATCAATAAAAACATGTCGTCAGATTATATTTGTAAGAATCATTATTGCCGTTTCCAAAGACATCAGCATATATTTTACAAACTGTAAATGTATGTTTTTGCTACTACTCATGTGTATTTAAATGTCTGAAACCCCTAAATAAGCATTTAATGGTTTAAAATACTGAATATGTGTGATAATATGACCAGTGCTCAGCGCGTCTGATCTGGCTCTGCGCCAGCCAAAGCGCGAAAGCGGATTTAAATTCATCAGTTGATGACGCGACTCACTGAAAGTTCTAATCACACCGGTGTGATCGTATGCTTCAGGGATCAGCCAAGACTGATCACACTGGTGTGATCTAAAGGGTTAAACTTGAAAAATGTGTATTTCTAATTTTAAAATAAAAACGATAATAATTCAAAATGAGTGGTAAAAGGTGTCATGATGATTTACATCCCCACAGTTCAGAAGATGAGCAGAGGTTATTAAGACCCAGGTATGATTTTCAAAACAATACTGAACAGATGTGAAATTATTAACAATCATTTACAAATGTTACCGCCTGATCAGCTTAACATGGTGGATAGTTTACATGAGTTTATAGACGAGCAACACAAATGGTTGGGTGCAGTCATAAACAGCGATGAACAGGTCGGTGTAGGGCCTTCTAATAACGACCCCTCAGGTTATGATCCCTCAGCTCCAGATATCGGTCTCAGTCAGACTTGCATAGATAGACTAGTGAGAAAAGGAGGATGTTTGGGTGATTTTACGATTGTCCCAAGACCCAGATTTAATGGTTTAGAAATTCGAAGAACTTTACATTTTCGTGAAATAGCAACAGATGATTTTAAAGCCTATACTATAAGATTGTAGCATTTTCCAGATTATTAACGGATGAAGGTGGTTTTATGAACATATCTCTGCAAGGTGCAAGTCTCCCCACAGATATTAATGCCGTTCTAACGCCTAACAACAATTACAACATTAACATATTTGTTGACCAACTCGAACAAGCTGTTCAAAGCAATATGGCTGTAGGTTTTGATACTGCTTTACAAATATGCATCTCTGTAGCACGAAACAAACAAGGTGGTGGTGCGCGTAGGAAGTTGGCCGAACTAGCTCATAATCAGGTCATACAGAAAAATAGAATGCATTTGTTTAGCCCGAACTATTTAGCAGACAATATGTGTTTTAGCATGTGCATAGATCACTTTTTAAACACTCAAAGTCCCGACGCTGAATTTTTGACAATAGCCAGAAATATACATACTGATCTGGGTTACGATTCACTAGATAAAATTGCATTGCATGATGTTTCTAAATTTGAAGCCTTTCTGGGTGTGAAAATGGTTATCTTTCACAGATCGGGATCAGATAAATTGAATGTGTATAAAAATACAGATGAGATACATCACAAGACATTACATTTGTCCCAGCATGAAGATCATTATTATGGGGTAAATAATATGAAAGATTTCTTAGGTTACACCTATGTTTGTGAGTACTACTATCAAGGGTTTAGTGATCGTGCTTTACATTATTGCAAATTTACATGTAATGTGTGCGCGAATAAGTTGTGCAAGAGGCATCCCAAGAAACCACTGCAATGTAACGATTGTTTGAGATATTGTAGATCTGATTTCTGTTAAGAAATGCATACACAAAAAAAAAAAAAAAAAGTGACGGTTCAAGATCTCATAAAATACTGTGACAAATGTTACAGACAATACGGAACAAAATGGTCCAGTGATTAACTATTAACGCATAAATATGCATCATCCAGATGTGTGCATTGTGTGCACTGTGTGTGAAGTTCTGATGGGTGAAGATCAGCACTGTTGCTATATTCAACCTGCCAAGCCTAGCGAACATAGTCAAGATTATATTTATTTTGACTTCAAAACATTGTATGAAAATGGCCAGCATACAGCAAATTATATTTGTGCATCAACGCAAGCTGGAGTTGAGTTTACAGCGGAAGGGGTAGACTGTGTAGATCTGATGGTCAAGCATTTCAGACGACCGAAATTTCCACATTTATCGACCACAATTCTTCGGGTTTCAACTCGTTTGTATAGCTTGAGTATTTTACTAGTCAGGGACTAATGCCAAAAATCAAGGCTGTAGACTAGTTTGCATGTACGATCCAGTCTTTAAACAGAGATACATTGACAGCTATATATTCCTGCTGATGAAATTGTCAAAAATGACCTCTACTTTAAAGCTACACATAGCGAAAAAGGTTTTTTCCAGTTCATTTTAATCGCTGGCAGAATGCAAACTATATCTGACCATATCCGTCAAAAGAATATTATGGATATCAGATGATGTCTGACGCTGAAAATGCAAAATTTGATTTGTGGTACGAGAGCGTAGTTGGAGAGGTGTTTAACTTCAAAAAGCAACTAGCTTTGTAATGCAAGAATGACGTAGTTTTGCTACGAGAGGCTTGTACAAACATTCTTTGAGAGAATGTACAAACACAGACCCTTTCGGTTGTATAACGTTAACCGGATGTGCTATGAAAGTGTTCAAAACACTTTTTTTTAACCAAAGACACAATTGCCTTAACGAACAAAAATGCCTTCATCAATCAGTACAAGTCTTACTCAAACTCTTCCATCCAATGGTCAGAATACATTAAAGCAAGCAGAAATATCGTTGTTCATCATGCTTTAAATCAGGGTGAAGCCAAATTTGGACCATATCATGTGGACGGCTATTATGAGACTGAAAACGGCAATAGAATAGCTTTGGAGTGTTTAGGGTGCTTCTGGCATGGACATTGTTGCCGTTTTAATCCTAATGAATTGAATCCGGTTTCAAAAACACCTTTTGGCATACTCAGAAGACAATCTGACAATAAACTGAAGGTTTTGTGTAATACCTATAATCTCAAAGTGCACGAGATTTGGGAAAGTCAGTGGGAGGACGCTAAACAAAACGATCCTGATGTCATTGCTTTAATGAGTAATTATAATGCGCCAACGAGACTAAACCCCAGAGAATCGCTTTACAGCGGTCAAACGAATCCCCTCCACTTGTACCACAAGGCCGCCAAGGGCGAACTCGTGTCATATCTGCATTTCACATCTCTCTATCCTTATGTACAGTCGTATAAAACCAAACCTATCTGACATCCCGAGATAATTTTAAAAGATTTTGAACCGGTCTAATCTTATTTCGGCCTTATTAAATGCAGCGTACTCCCTCCACGTACACTACTAAATCCGGTGTTGCCCGTCAAATCTTCTCAGGGGAAATCATTATTTGCGCTGTGTTGCACTTGTGCTGAGGCACAGTATCAGTGTCAGTGTCAGCACAGTGATGAGGAAAGAGTCTTTTCAGGAGTTTGGACCTCTGTCAAGCTCTCCAGAGCTATTGATAAAGGTTATTCGGTAGTCAGAATTGAAGAAGTCTGGCATTTTCCACAGACATCAGACACTTTATTTAGCAGTTATGTTAAGACGTTTCTCAAATTCAAACAGGAAGCTTCAGGTTTTCTGTAACACTTAGTGACAGACGCTGACAAGGAGTATTACATCAGAGGTTATTTTGAGAAGGAGGGAGTTCAGCTTGACGTTGACAAAATCGAACTCAACCCCACACGCAGATCTATGAATAAATATTTATTGAATTTGCTTTGGGGTAGGTTTTAACAAATCCTGAAGATTTTGCCCACTTTATCTTTGGAAATGGACATGTCATTAAACACTTCTCATTCGTGTCAGACATCACAGCATTAGTTCAGTGGTGCTATGTGGATGAAGACCCCGCCCCCGAGAGGGATGTTAACATGTTCATCGTCCCATTTAACACGGCTTACGGGCGTTTGGAGTTATATGATCTTATGGATCAGTTAGGACCCTGTGTTTTTTTACGTAGATACAGACAGTGTTATCTTTGTATCGAAAAATGGAGATTGGACACATAAAACAGGTGCATATCTTGGTGAGGAGACTTCATATTGGTGAGGAGATTTCATAACGACTTTTGCGTCGACTGGACCGAAATCATGCTGCTTTAAAACGGCTAAAAATAAAGTCCCTCTTAAAGTGAAAGGGGTCATGCTGCATTCTGCTTATGCGAAAATTGTCACTCTAGAAAGCATGACATGTCTGATACAGGGGTATGTAAAATCACGTGACACTAGCCACCTGGTCACTTGCACAGAGACCAATGTGCGGAATAAAAAAAATTCACACATAAATTCACGCATAATAGAGCAGTTTTTAAAAGATTCAAAGTGGTATACGACAAGCGAGTGCTACTACCTGACTACACCACACTTCCTTATGGCTATTAATGTTATTTCTAGTTCACAAAATGTGTATGTTGAAGAGCATTTTGACTTTTGTTAGCAATTTCCATGTTCAACCGCAATCTCTGGTCCTTCTGGAAGCGGGAAGATGGTCTTTGTAAAAAAATTATTGTGTAATGCACACAAGTTGATCAATGTAAACATTGACAGTATTGCATTTTTATACAGTAGTTGGCAGTCTTTGTATGACAAACTGTTATAACATGTATTAAAGGTATTCCAAACTCTTTAACAGATTAAACTTTATTGCCTCCTAATGTCAATGTATTATTTATCTGTGATGATCTGATGGATTTGGCATTTTCAAACGATGAACTCTCACGAGCTTTCACACAATATGTTCATCATAAATAATTTTACATCATATTGGTAACCTAGAATCATTTTTTTTCAAGGTAAAACCAGCAGGACCATCACACTCAATACTCACTACCTTGTTTTGTAAAAGAGTCCAAGAGACTTGATGCAAATAATGACTTTAGGACGTCAGATTTACCCAGGAAATACAAAATTATTTATGGAATGTTAAAGGATGCTACCAATCAACCTTATGGCTTCCTTTTGATTGACTTTAAAGCTAAAACATCAGAGTGTTTTCGTCTCAGATCAGGTTTTTTTTCAGATCAACAGGTGGTGTACGTGCAGAAAAGACAACGGTAAAAACTGTTGGTGAAAATGAGTGATCTGTAAAAACTTGCATCTTTTAAAACTATTATATAAGACTTCCACGAGACAATGCCCTGTTATTTTACAGTCAGCATCAGATCAGCTGATTCTATTCCTGTGTGTGATAGCTCTTAATGTACTCCACAGTAACATACCTCTAAACACCAACCAGCTCCGGAGGTTAAAAAAAAAAAAAAAACATGAGATCAAATGCGCTGCTAGTAAAAATATTAATATTAAAAGAAAAAAAGCGGTTGATTATCAACGAGGTGGTTTTCTTGTTCCTCTGTTAAGTGTAGCAATACCATTTATCACTAGTTTAATAACCTCCAGATAGCTCTAGGAATGGAATATGCTGAAAGCTTTACCTAATTCCTCAGAACCAGATGAATAAATTAAGAACTGGAGACGTTCGTGAGACAATTCAGCAAACTGGGGAGAACAATTTAGATACAGCTATAAGGATCGTATTGCAGAGGACTGATTTAGATTCACATGGGAAGGCTAAACTTTATTCCAGCGTCTTACAGAGATTTTTAACTATAGTAATACAAGGTGATTTGGAGAGTAGTACTTTAACTCTTACACTACCGAAACCGGACACTATTCATGCTGAGGACCTGCTAATACACCTGTTAGTGCACCTGCTACTGCACCTGCCAATGCACTTGTTAGTGCACCTGCTAGTGCACGATCGTCTGATGAAGGCCAGGATCAGATTGTAAACAAAATATTAAACAATGTGCTGCAAAGGAGTTAAAAAAAAACATCAAGCTCATTCTGAATAAAACATATAATGCTAAACACGTGACTTCATAGACAACTTCTGGCAAGTTTGTATTTAAAAGTATAACGGCTCCTCACACACTCAGTGATGAATACAGACTGCGTGGTTGGAGTGAATTTCTGGATACTTTTGCAGCTTTAAATATACCATTTTCCACTATCACGAATCCACAGGTTAAATGCATAGTTGAGACCCTTAAAAGAAAATCGCCTACCCCCTTGAAAAAATGGGGTTGTAAAAAGTACACAAAGACTACGCCACAATCTACTGCCACTGACGGACAGGTGTTTAGTTCACCATCTCTCGATACTAACTGGTTATCTTTTTTTTTTCTTTTTTGTAAATATGTTTTAAAACGTGTTATGTGACTTATTTTTTATGTTATTAAAAATAGACGGAGAAAAGAGGTCTGGCTATACACGTTGTCTTTATTTATACAGTACAACCATATTGTTAATACATTCAAGATTACATAGTGTTTTTATTTATTAAACATGCAATAATAGCACAGTTCTAGGTGTACTAGAGACACCTTTTACAATTTTGTACACATTTATTAATGATATATTTCATATATCACAGTGAGATGCTTTCAGTCTCTTTACAAAAAGTGCAACCATATTATCATTTTTAATCAGGTTGTCATGGTACAGTTTAACAACATTTTCATAATCATAACTGTAACAAGGTTCAACACAGTCTCAATAGGAAGGAAGAAGGCAGGGGTCGGCTTGTTGCTGGGACACTCGTTTATTCAGTAATACAAAATAAGAAAAACACGATGCCCTCTGGGCGTAGACAGCAAACGATTGCTTAAACACGGTCAATAACTTCAATAACTTTAAAGCACTGTTGCAGCTTCCCTAGTGCAGAACGAGGTCCCAGCGTGTCTCTCTTCCCTTCTCTCTGCGGTGACTCGGCTTATATCCGGTCTCTCCACGCCAATTACTGCAATCAAACACACGTGTTCGTTAATTGCATTTGACCTACTTACGCCTCGCTCTGCTCCCTCCGTCTCTCTCCCGTTGCGGATTCCGCTAAACCACGCCCCCCTCGCCACAATAACCCTTTGACGTGATATAGAAAAAACACACAATATTGTCCGCATGTATCTGATTTGAAGTCTTGAACCGGTTTGTTAGAGCACTGTGCACAGATAGAATTGTTTTTAAAAAAAAAGGTTTGTATGGTCTTTGGAAACATAACAAACATTAGTTGAACCGTATTAATTTCCCCCGCCTCAGTAATAATCCACTAACACCCGTCTTCGATTGGATATCTCAACAATTGAATCAAATATTAAATATACGATAATGGTTATGGATTGTCTGAGAGGTTGTCTGAATCTGGCTTCTAGTCTAATATTTCCTTATCTAATTAGTGAAACATGAGCATCAAACAATCTTCATCAGGGGCTAAATTAAAGGCGTAGAGCATGTATCCATTTAGCAAATCCTGACAATCTACAAGAGGATGATTTTTAAGATCTTCCGGTAGCTTACGCGAGTTGATAAATTGAGCATCAGCATCAGTTCTGGCAGGCCAGGTAGTCAAGACACTGCTAATGCTATTTATTAATAACACTGTCCCGTCAGCTGATCTGCTCCAGCTGATCTGCTCCAGCTGGTTAACTCCCCTCGCTGCTCAATCGCCAAAGCTCAAACAAGGCGCCCTATTTAAAGCACATTCAGTTGCTCATACTGGCTGCTGCTCACTTCTGCTGCCCACCACCTCCCCAGCTCCTCCTTATGCATAACGTGGCATTTGCTTTGTCATCTTGCCTGCTCTGTTCACGGGGGGATATTTTAGCTCCCACAGTCCTAAACTGCGTGAGCGTTCCCTAATGCTGCTGCTGCTGTCCTCTGACTCTCTGCTATTTCATGGTGCTCATGAAAGGTCAGAGGAATCCCTGAACAGAGCCATACCACCAAATTTCAATTCAGGAACATCAACTTGTTTGTAATCTATTCAATAAAAATTCTAAGTTATTTTTATTGTCTGTGATCTCTTGACTTAATGGACCTGACAGAAAAGTCTCTAATGGCTGATCCGCTCTCAAATTCCGGCTGAAAAGGTTTGGAATGAATTTAGACACAGTCTTGATATAAAGCCAAAAAGGTTAAAATTTAAAAGCAAAGGGGTTTTTATCATTTTGTATTTTAATGCTTTTGTGATAACTGGCGTTATATCCGTCTATAAGATCTTGTAAGATATTGTATTAATGCTTTGAATTGATAGCTGTTAAAAAAAAACGCCCCATTTTCTGCACAAGAAGCTGTCACATCACTTGCTGTAGCAAAATTATGTATGTTATACTTTTTCATCAGTTTTTGGAAATGTTTGTAAAAAAACTCTGTACCTTTATCAGTCTAAAATGTTTGAGGTATATGGTTTTCCTTGAGTATAGAGGTGAATGCTATCGTAACCTCTGCACCTGTCTTATTCTTCAGTGGACGCACACATGCATACTTGCTAAATAAATCTATGCAAGTCAGAAAAAATTTGATACCATAGTCTTCTTTCGAATAAGCAGACATGTCAACCAGATCTGAAACTGTACATCTTTTCCATACACTACCACTCTATTCTGTTTGTATTTGATAGGTGTGGTCTTATGTAATGTATAAGCATCCTGAGATGATAACCAATCTAATATTTCTTTATCCTTAAGAGTTACCCCGTATTCCTGTTTTAATCGTTCTTTAACTCCCAAAGTGATGGATTGTAGTACACTTTTTACATCTTACCACCACTAAGGTTTACACAAAACAATTGCAGAGTTATAAGAGTCAAAAGGTTTTTATTTGCAATCGTTGCAGAAGACACATACACATTCAATATGATTGGTTGTAAATTATATAATTATACATCATCTTGATATTGAAGGAATTTCACACACATTACAAGATTTTTCTCTATCATATATTCAACTAGCATGTCAATAATTTTATATACAGCCATCGGATAATTTCTTGACAACAACATTATACACACATCAGTTACATAAGTACAAATACATAAAATAAAAAGTTACCTATTTTAAGACTTTCTTCACATTCAGACATAAGTTCCAGAATGTTTTTAACAGTCATGCAAGGATTATACCTGTTTGTGAGGCATTGGGTTGTCATAACACACCACTCCTTCAACATCCCCCTCACAGCAACCATTTGCTTTTTTAATTTCATTAAACGTTTATTGTCCACATAAACAAGTTATTTCACTCTTAATTTGTTGTTTAAATATGAGTTTTCCCAGACAGTTTGTGTTGCAGAGGTTACCCATGTCCCTGGTTAATCAGAATCAGCAGGTGTACTCTTCTTCCAGCTGTCAACAGCGTTGTAAATGGCCTGCTCGCAGGTTTCATCCACAAGATTCATCTGGAGTTCTGTCAGACCTTCCGCTATGTACGTCTCATCTCTGAGATCACACACACAGGCCATCGACAACACCCTGAATTCTTTGCTGATGTGGTGTTAAACCAAACAGTTTCAAGGTTTGGGCCAGAATGAGTTTCAGATCAGGTTAACACAATTAATGCGACAGTTGTTCAAAACACCCCAGAAAATAATATGCGGGTGCCTCATAGAGACGTTGAATGTTGTGTTTGCGAAGGATGATCGACCTGACATCCCTAGCAATCTTTCTTCAGCTGCCTGTCAACCAGATGTTAAAGAATTACGCACAAAAACACCTTTCCCTCCCACCAAATTCCTTTTAGGATCATAAAAAAAGATGGGGTCGGACATCAATCACATTTTTGGAGTCACCATTTACTCTCTCTCTGACTTCAGCTCCGCTTTCAACACCATCATCCCGGACACCCTTTAGAATAAACTCACACATATCTCTGTACCCACCTCCATCTTTCAGTGGTTTACCAGCTTTCTGAATGACAGGCAGCAGCTAATGAGGCTGGGAAAAATCACTTCTGTCAGTCACAACAACCTGGAGCTCAACACGCTTACTGCTGACTCGGCGAGTAGGGGAGCACAAAGTAACGTGAGGTTAGTTGTAACCATAACCATAATTCAAAAATCTTTTGAAGATATCGCTGAACATTTCATAAAATTTTGGCTTAAGTACAAAATTTTGTCGGTCGCAGTCTGGAGACCTGCAACTAATATTAAATATAGCTAACCAAAACAGGTTAAACAGGTTTTACATGAATAATTAAAATAAATATAAGGAAAATAGGCCACTCAATTTTTTATGTTCTTTAATTTTGTAGTCCATAAGGTGCATTTCTATTAAAGACACGTCCATAAAACAGTTATTACGACTACGAATCACCCAGACCAGACAGGCTTTGTTACTGCTGGTGACCAGTAATAAAGTCTGTCTGGTCTGGGTGCACTAGAGTCTTAATACCTGTTTCATGGACGTGTCTTTAATGCCTGATAATATCCGTTGGCTAATGAATGTTATGTCTTATGCCAAGTCTAAACAGTCTTATAAAGTCACAAATGCCAATTTTTGGAAGGAATTTCAATGGAAAATAAATAACAGATTTTTCAGGACACCACAAGTTGTGGCTGAAAGGAATCCGAATCAATCAAGTCATTGTTGGAGGGGGTGTGGAGAGACAATGGCTACTCACTCACATAATTTTTTGTCAATGCCCTTTGTTGGATAACTTTTGAAAATCCATATATATCCATTTTACATATATTAATAAAGTATTGAATGTTGATCTGATAAGAAACCCTCTGATAGCAATCGTAGGGATTAAACCAGTTGTGATACACATTATGAAAAAAATATTTATTACAGATATTACTGATAGCAGCAAAGAAAGCAATTACAATAAAGTGGCTTAAAAATTAGTCACCAAACCAAGCTGAATGGCTTACAATTTTGAGAAATATTTACACCATGAAAAAAAAAACATATTCGTTGAGATACAGAACTTTTTATTGAAAGATGGTCACCATTAATGACGGTGCTGGAGGACCATTAGAACTAACTGGTTATATTTGACAGGGGAACTTGAATACAACCCATGTTTTGTTTTAAGTTGATGTTTGTTTAGTCTAAATTGTTTACTTTAAATGTTGTTAATTATTGTCTTATTTCTTCTTTCCTTGTACCTTTGGACATATTTTTCTGTGTAATTGATCATACATGTAAGGATGCGTGAATGTTATTATCCCCTGTAAAGGATATTATTTCTGTGTGCAAGTAATTGTTGTAAAAGGAGATCTGAAGAACATTCAAAATAAGTAAAAAGGTAAAAAAAAAAGATACGTCTATGTGGAGATGGCGAGTCAGCATCAGCATTTGGCAGCCTCATCTTTGCACTTAATAATAAATAATTGAAATACTACAAAACAGTAGACGTTGCAAAATGTTTTTCTTATTTTTTTATGAAGATGAAACTCAAAAGGATAAGAGGCAGTCAAATTAGAATTAGAATTCTATTAGACATAGAATTTTCAATTTTATGTCACAGTAATGTAGAGCTACTTATTTTGTGTTTCTCTTCCCATTATGTTTTTTTTAGTGTTTTTCTCTGGATGTAAAAGGATGATGTAGCACTTTGGGGCAAATATGGCCACCAGTAATCCAAAACTAGAAGCTAGGATGGCAAATATCTCCACGGCTACTGCATATTTTCCTGGTGAGCTCACATATGCTGGTACAAATGCAATCCACACAGCACAGAAGATAAGCATGCTAAAGGTGATGAACTTTGCTTCGTTAAAATGATCTGGAAGGTTCCTTGCCAGGAAAGCTAACAGGAAACTAACTGCTGCTAGAAAGCCAATGTATCCCAGAAGCACTGCAAACCCAGCCACTGAGCCAATAGTGCATTCATATACTATTTTGGAGCTGACATACTGGCTATTTTTATGGGGTGTTGGAGAAGCATTTGATAGCCAGACAATGCATATTGCCACCTGGAGGGCTGTTAGGACCATAACTGTGCTTCTTTGCTGTGCTGTCCCAAACCATTTCATCGCACCTTTACCCTCTGGCCGAGATGACTTGAATACGGCTATTACCACCATAGTTTTGACCAGGATACTGGAGATACACAGGACAAAGCTTATACCAAACACAGCATGTCTTAACTGACATGTCCACAATTGTGGTCGGCCAATGAACAACAACACACACAAAAAACACAGTTTGAGCGATAACAGCAACAGAAAGCTGAGCTCAGAATTGTTGGCGCGTACTATGGGAGTGTTACGATGATGAGCAAAGATGGCCATCACAAGAGCACAGAAGCAGGTGCCAAGCAGGGAAGCAGTGGTCAGAGAGATTCCCAGAGGATCCTGATATGATAAAAAGTCTTCTTCTTTAGGAACACACCTGTCTTTATCTGGATTGGACCAGAAATCATCAGGACATATAGTACACTCATCAGCATCTGGGAAGACATAAATTGAAGGTGGTGGGGGCATAATTATATTTGATAAAATATATTTGAATTTTATAATATGAAATTATTATTTATTATTATTATTATTATTACTATTTTACTATTTTATCACCGGTTGTATGAGAAATTTCTCCATCTCCACATGGCAAGCAGTCAAAACAGCAGACAGGAAGACCCTTCCTCCTGGCACGTCTGGTTCCTGGGGGGCAGCTCTCACTGCACACAGACCGTGGGGGCTGAAAGAGACATCATCTGTCATGTATCTGTCATCTGTTTTACATGATAATGAGCTTGGTCTTCCCAATAATTTATTCTCATTTGTTTTATTATAACTTTGACCAGTATTCACACTATGTATCTGCAAAAAAGATGATTAATGTAGTGTTAATTACTTTTTTTGTCTCAAAGTTCCAGTATAATGCTTCCTCGTCCAGTGTGAGCACCTTTCCTGTTGCCGCCCCTTCATTTACCACACCAACCGTGCGGACAACGATTGACCCATCAGAGCTTGGCTGCCAGTTCAGCACATCATAGATTGCCAGAGCATCTCCATTCTTATCAAATGAAACAATATCCCCAAAGCCTGTGGTGAAGTTCACTTTCTGTAGGTAGTGAACCAGCTGTATAGTTTGTAGACAGAATAGTTGTTATATGTGGTGCTACTTATTTTATGTGATTTAAATATGCACTATATACAGTGGGGCTCGAAAGTTTGGGCACCCTTTGCAGAATCTGTGAAAATGCGAGTCATTTTCAAAAAATAAGAGAGATCATACTAAATGCATGTTATATTTTATTTAGTACTGTCCTGCGTAAGATATTGTACATAAAAGATATTAACATTTAGTCCACAAGACAAAAACAAATAGCTGAAATTATTAAACTAACCCCACTCAAAAGTTTGGGAACCCTTGGTTCTTAGTACTGTGTTCTGTTACCTGATGATCCTCGACTGTTTTTCTGTTTTGTGATGGTTGTGCATGAGTCCCTTGTTTGTTCTGAACAGTTAAACTGAGAACTGTTCTTCAGAAAAATCTTTAAGGTCCTGCAGATTCTTCAGTTTTCCAGCATCTTTGCATATTTGAACCCTTTCCAGCTGTGACTTTATGATTTTGAGATACATCTTATCACACTGAGGACATTTGAGGGACTCAAACACATCTATTAAAAAAAATTCAAACATTCACTGATGCTCCAGAAGGAAACAAGATGCATTAAGAGCTGGGGGGTGAAAACTTTTGAACACGATGAAGATGACCAAATTTGTCTTATTTTGTTGAAATATAATTTTTTCCCATTTAGTTCTGCCCTTCATAAGCAACAGAAGATACTTGTGTGTTTCCCGGTACACAAATTAAGTACAATTTACCTTGATCTTCAAATTCCAAAAGTTTTCACCCCCCAGCTTTTAATGCATCTTTTTTCCTTCAGGAGCATCAGTGAATGTTTGAATCTTTTTAAATAGTTGTGTTTGAGTCCCTAAAATGTCCTCAGTCTGAAAAGATGCATCTCCAAATCATAAAGTCACTGCTGGAAAGGGTTCAAATATGCAAAGATGCTGGAAAACTGAAGAATCTGCAGGACCTTAAAGATTTTTCTGAAGACTGCTGCTCAGTTTAACTGTTCAGAACAAACAAGGGACTCATGCACAACCATCACAAAACAGAAAGACAGTCGTGGTTCATCAGGTAACAGAACACAGTACTTAGAACCAAGGGTTCCCAAACTTTTGAGGGGGTTATTTTAATAATTTCAGCAATTTTTTTGTCTTGTGGACTAAATGTTAATATCTTTTATGTACAAAATCTTACTCAGGACAGTACTAAATAAAATATAACATGCATTTAGTATGATCTCTCTTATTTTTTGAAAATTACTCATATTTTCACAGATTCTGCAAGGGGTGCCCAAACTTTCGAGCCCCACTGTATTTGTGCCTTACTTGCCAGGGCTGCAAGTTGGTTATATCTGCACATTTGTTCCCGCTGAATGGTCCTCTCCCCTCCTCACACTGCATCAGGTCATGAAGTGCATGTGCCAAGGCATAAACTGTTTTATACACATTATACGAGGCCCTCAGCTCTGAAACATCAGTGTATGCTGTATCTGTGTTGCTCAGATCCTCTTGCCCTGAACAATTTTTTTCTCCTGTTCCTCCAATGTTAAATCTGCACTTAAACATGTTCTCCCAGAAGATTCTCACCATGTTGTTTCTTTGATCATTATTAGGACGGAGATGTAGTAGAAATTCATGAAGTCCTTGAATCTCTCCACGCCTAATGGCAATGCCCAGTGTGCCCCCTAGGAAGGGCAAAAGATGATGAGTGTGAAATACAGGTGAAGTAGCCCAGGCTTCACTTGCAATCCATTGTCTGTCTGTTACATTCTGCAATACCACTTCATCCATCAAAGGCAACAGATATGTTGAAGTGGAAAACACCACCACCACTCTCGCTGTAGAGGCTTGTATCACTCCCACTGTATGCTGAATGTCTTTGCGGTTGTTATCTAGAGGCAAGATTTCAGAAAAAGCAAGACACCCTCCAAACACCTCCACATCCTGGAGGAAGGATTGAGCAGCGTGGTTGCCATAGTCATCATCACTGTAGACAAGACCAACCCAAGTCCATCCAAAATGTTTTAAAATCTTGATCATTGCCCTCACTTGGAAAGCATCACTGGGGATTGTTCTGAAGAAAGATGGATATTTTTCTCTGTTACTCAAACAGGAACAGGTGGCAAAGTAGCTAACCTAATAAAGCAAAAGCAAGAGGAGAGATAAATAGCAAGATAAAGAAAGACAGAGCTGCAGGACTATTATTTACATACAAACATTATTATAAGCAATAGAAAGATTCTGATCCTAATGAAAATTGGTAAACAAAAACATACTGAAAAGTACAGAAAATGTAAATACAATATATTAGTCATTTAATTTAATCTTACTATAGGTACTCGAAATAGCCCCAGGACACTGGAAATTGCAATAGAAGGAGTGGAATTTGAATCCCCGACAATCCCAATGACTGGAGGTGGGCCAGTGCAGTTGAGGTTAGAGAAGGACTCCTCTGTTCCACTAACCAGGGAAAAGGCAGCCCGGAATGCCATTCCTAGCATCACACAGTTGTCATAAAGATGGTAACCAAGAGTGATGTTAGGCAGCAGGTTTGGATTTTTATTGATCTCATCTATAGCAAAAACCATGGTTTGTGCCTGCTGGAAACTTGCCATATCAAATCTAAGAAAAAAGTAGGATAAATGTTGATATTTAACAGTTCTAAAGGTAATACAAAAAAAAAAAAAAAAAAATATATATATAAAATAAGTGAAACAGCATCTGAGCAAATTCGCATTAGCAATAAACACTGTATAGCTTGTATATCCTTGTATAGCTATACTTATCCACTCCAGACTCACTGCTCACAGTACGGTGGCTTCGGCTCTGTTCTGAAGCTCAGCTCTGGAAACACTGTGAGGAAGTGAACCTCAAACAGGCCTCCGAGTATGACATCTCCAGTCTGGTACATTCCATTCAACCTGAAGCGTCCCTGAAGCTGACAGGTACCTGATCTTAGGACTGAAGCTGCAGAACTAAATTTAAAGGAAAGATACAGGAAGATAATTAAAGTGGTCCACATCTTTCTTATTTTCTGACCCACTTACTTGTTCTTCTGACCAATATATGATGAAGGTTCGTGGGTGTGTTACTTTTAGAGAGCAGGCGGTGCCAAGTGGCCATGCCTGGAAATGAGGGTGTCTGTATTTTATGTCCTTGATTATTCTTTTCTTTAATTAGCATAATTTATTTTAAATTGTTTGTAGTTAGGTTTCAGGACAAATGTATATTCTTTAATGTTAGAATATATTTGACTTAGTATCTTAAAATGTATAGTCACATACATGTAAATTATCTTAAGTTGGTTTCACAGATACGTGTAAACACTTATTTCTGTGAATCCATTTGGTGACCGTAGGTAGCTAAGAAATTGGACAGTCATGCTTGAAAGTTGCAACTTTCAAATTCAAATTCAAAACAACCAATCTGCTAAATCTCAGCTAGTTGTGGTTGAAGATATGTAAGGTGAGTGTGTTTGACCCCCTTTTTTTATGTTTGGTCCAGTACTTTATGTTCACTTGGTTGGTGTCTGCTTGCTTAGCAGCACTACACACTGATGTTATATAATGTTTTATAATAATAACCTAATATTTGCTATAGGGTGACATAAAATGAACTCATGAACAGAGGGTAAAATTAATTCTTCCTCAACAGAAATAAAATAGCTTATAAAGATGTTGCTGTACTTTCTCACAGAGATTCTATAAAGGATTGACTTGTTGGGACCACATATTTTCAATGTCTTTCTCAAAATGTCCACCAGATGACACCCATACACCTTTACAAATACACATTATTGCCTACACTTTAACACTTTGTTTTATATTTCCACTCTATCGCATTCTACCAGTAGGTCCCAGATTTAACAGTTAGAAATGTATTTATTGGGCAGCAGTAAACAAAATGACCTCAAAAGAATGAACAAAACCTTTAATTGTATGCATTATTTTTACATGATAAATTAAAATACAACTAAAGTAAAAACTAGATTATTTTTGATAAGACAGTGTAGATTCTTGAAAGGAAGCAGAGTGTCAGAGAGAGAGAGAGTGATAGAGAGAGAGAGAGAGAGAGAGAGAGAAAAAAAAGAGAGAGAAAGAGAGAGAGAGAGAGAGAGAGAGAGAGAGAGAGAGAGAGAGGGGTTGGGTGCTTGATTGGGATAGGACAATGATCCAGGACTTGAACTTGGGACACCCAAGTGCTATATTTTGGTGTGCTGTTTGCTCATGAGGCACAGGCATGGCCCTAACTGTTAATTTGTTAATCTGTTAATAAGCAACATTGACAGACGCTTTTTAAAATCTGTCTCTCAAAACGGCCTGTGATTCTGATAGATCTGTCTCTGTGGACAGGTCACTTGAATCTGCTTCAATAACTCACAAACTTTTTTTTTTCTTGGTCTAAAAGAGCGGTTCCCAATTCCAGTCCTCACTCCACCTCCAGACCTATATTGCCACCTGTTGGCTTGGCATGCTCTTGGCAGTGCTTTATAACATGCTTTTGCATTTTCATGTGGACAGAAATGTTTATAATAAAAATGGCAGAAGGAAAAACTCAGTTTATAAAAATACCCATAGTATTTATGGACATGGTATTAGTTAACACACCTGATTCAGATAACCAGCTTGTTAGAGGAGAGCTATGTGCATGAACTGTGTTCCGATTGATATGATCCCTACTCAGCATCCATTGCTCCCTACTCTCTGAGCAGGGGAAATATGTTGTGTGAGGAGTAGGATTGGGAAATGCTTGACTAAAACATATCTTCCCCTTGCTATTGAGTTCAAGCAGTTATGCATAGTGAAAAAAAGAAGACAAAAAAATACTTTATGAAACCATTTCACTGCTAAAAGCCTGTTTTGGCAGTGATAGGTGGATAGAATAGAAGAGGAGGGGTGTAGATTAATGTAAACATGTCGCGACACTCACGTATATCCTCTAAAGAACAACAACAATGAAATGAAGAAGTGTAGGCATCTAGGTGTGAGACAGGCCCCAGTAGTAAGAGTATTTTAAACAAAATAATAATGATTAGGAAAAGTTCAGAGTCATGTATCATGTTTGCAATAAAAAAGAACCATAACATTTCCATAATCAGTCCTTTATGGGAAGTGAACTCTCTGTCCTTCCTGGACTTGTGTTTGTTGTTGTTTTTGTCTTGTTTTGTTTGTTTGCCCACTTCTCTCTGTTTCCCTCTATAGACCTGGCCCTCCGTCCCTCCCCCTGATCCTCCGCCGGTCCACCTCCCTCCTGGGCTCCCTGTATTTGTTTTGCACTTCTTGTCTCTGTTTCCCCATTTTTACCAGGCCCTCCTTCCCTCCCCCTGGTCCTCCGCCGCTCCACCTCCCTCCTGGTCTCTGTGTTCCTTGGTCTCTCCTTGGTTTCGGCTGGAGCATCTGGTAGCTGCTCCGTGGAGGAGGGGGTAATGTCACGCTGTCTGGTCTCCCACACTTGTTAATTGCACTCAGGTGTCTTCACTTTCATAGTAATTATCCTGCCCATTTAAACCGTTCTGTTTCTGTTTTTGTCATGGACTCCTTACTTTCCGTCACCTAGTTTCCTCACGTTTCCTGGTCCTTGAGTTCCTGTTCCTGTTCTTGTTCCTGTTTGCTTATTTGTTTGTTTCTGTTTGGATTGATGTTGGTTACTCTGGTTTTGAGTCTGATTTGGATTACCCTTAATAAACCACACTGCACTTGGATCTTCTGTCTCCTGTGTTCCCGAACATGACAAAACTGTTGTTACTTTGTATTTATTAATGTTAATTTATTTTGTTAAACTGGATAAATTGTTACACTTTTTATATTTTATGTGGTGTCATGATTTACTTTTGATAAAAAAGGTTTATTATTGTATATTTTTTTTTGGTTTGAAATGTCGTCATATCATTTCTTTCTTCAATTTTATTTGAAATATATCATGGCCTTAATAGAATATCCAGCACCACACTAACCCTACCCACAACTCTTATCTCTCCACCCCATTAGAGCCAGAGAGGTGGAGCTGGAAGCTGGAAGTAGCACTTTGGCCTAATGGTTAGAAAGTTAGTTCACAGGTTCGAGTCTCAGGTGTGGTAGGGATTTTTGGTGGGAGGAGTGAATTACCAGTGCTCTCTGCACCCTCAATATCATGACTGAGGTGAGACCCTTGAGCTAGGCACCAAACCCAGCAGTGATTACAACTCAAGGTATTTGCCAGAAGAAACCTTCTTATTTATTTCTTACAAATACATATTGCGAAATAATCAGTCATATATTCCTAAATAATCATATATACAAAAAGGGTAATAAATAGGCTAAATAGACAAGCAGAAGAAACAGATTGAAGACTAAAATATAATTATCAGAGATCATGTTTATTTATTTTTCTTTGTGAAAATGTTATGTTGTCAAGCTATTTCTTTTGAGTGGCTCTTCCCATGATGGCTTTTTTAGTGTTTCTCTCTGGATGTAAAAGGATGATGTAGCACTTTGGGGCAAAAATGGCCACCAGTAATCCAAAACTAGAAGCTAAAATGGCAAATATCTCGACAGCCACTGCATATTTCCCTGGTGAGCTCACATATGCTGGAACAAATGCAATCCACACCGCACAGAAGATCAACATACTAAATGTAATGAATTTAGCTTCATTAAAATTATCTGGAAGGTTTCTTGCCAGGAAGGCTAACAGGAAGCTTACTGCTGCCAACAGTCCAATGTATCCCAGCAGCATAGAAAAACCAGCCACTGAACCTATAGCACATTCATATACTATTTTGGAGTTAATATACTGACTGTTTTTATAGGGTGTTGGGGATGCAGTAGTTAACCAGACTGTGCAAATCACAACCTGGAGGGCAGTTAGTGCCATGACTGTGCCTCTTTGTTGAGCTGTTCCAAACCATTTCATTGCATTTTTACCTTCAGGTCGGGATGACTTAAACACAGCTATTACCACCATAGTCTTGACCAGGATGCTGGAGACGCACAGAACAAAGCTTATGCCAAATACAGCATGTCTTAACTGACACGTCCATAACTGAGGTTGGCCAATGAACAGCAGCACACACAAAAAACACAGTTTGAGTGACAACAGCACCAGAAAGCTGAGCTCTGAATTGTTGGCACGTACTACAGGAGTGTTTCGATGATGAGAGAAGATGACCATCACAAGAGCACAGAAGCATGAGCCGAGTAGGGAAGCAGTGGTCAGAGAGATGCCCAAAGGTTCCTCATAGGATAGAAACTCTACTTCTTTTGGAACACACTGATCTTTACTTGGATTGGACCAGAACTCATCTGGACACAGTGTGCACTCAATAGCATCTGTGGAGAAAAAAGAAAAAAAAAAAAAAGTTTAAGACAAAATTCGGTTGCACTTTATTTTACAGTATGTGTACTTATAGTGTACTTACAGTGTATTTATCTAAGAAAGTTCTAGTAACATAAGGTAACTACATGGGGTAGGGTTAGGTTTAGGGGTAGGTTCAGGGTTAGTACCTAGTTATTACATAGTTATTGTAACTACTATAATAAGTACACATTATGTACATGAGGAACATGACTGTAAAATAAAGTGCTACCCAGAATTCTCTTTCAAGTTATATTTCAATTTGGGAGTATATTTCTACCTGTTGTATTAGAAATCTCTCCATCTCCACATGGCAGGCAGTCAAAACAGCATATAGGAAGGCTTTTTTTCCTGACTCTTCTGGTGCCAGGGGGGCAGCTCTCACTGCATACAGAATTTGGGGGCTAAGGGGTACAACATCTGTTATCATTCTTATTAGAAGTGTGTGTGCCCCACAAGGATTGTAATACCAGTAATTTTTTACCTTGTGGTCACATATGTGTTATTCAATTTTTCTGGTTCCCATGTGGAAAACAGCCTAAAATTTTTGTGAGGAAGGAGTATGTTTAAGGATAGGGCTACATTTAGAGGATAACAAGTGCAGCTGTATAGTATAAAAATAATTATGTCTATATAATGTCCCCATGGAAACCAGTGTGTGTGTGTGTTGATTCAGTGCATACAATACTTAATAATAATCAAATAAAGTATGAATATATGCTACAGTATACCTGTAATTTTGAAAATATTAAAATATTATTTACTTTTTTGTTTCCAAAGTTCCAGAATATTGCATCCTCATCCAGTGTGAGCACCCTCCCTTCTGTAGCCCCTTCATTCACCACACCTACTGTGCTGACCCTTATTGCACCATCTGAATTTGGCTGCCAGTTCATCACATCATAAATGGCCAGAGCATCTCCATTCTCATCAAATGACACATGGTCCCCAAAACTTGTGGTGAAGTTAACTTTCTGTAGGTAATGGACTACCTGTACATGTTAAAGACAGGACATGTGTAATATGTATTTCTATATTGTGAATAATAATTTAGATTTTTTAATCTATTTTTTTTTCTTCTTCTTCTGTACCTGCCAGGGCTGAGGGTTTATTATGTCAGCACAGCTGTTCCCACTAAATGGTCCTTTCCCCTCCTCACACTGCATCAGGTCATGAAGCGCATATGCCAGGGCATAAACTGCTTTATATGCGTTATAAGAGGCCCTCAGCTCTGATACATCAGTGTAAGGTGTGTCTGTGCTGATCAGATCTTCTTCCCCTGTACACACCTTTCTTTCCCCCTCTACCTCTATTTTTCTTCCTCCAGTCTCAAAATTGCACCCAAACATGTTCTCCCAGAATATTCTTACCATATTATTTCTTGGATTGCTGTCAGGACGAAGGCAATACAGGAATTCACGAAGTCCCTGGATCTCCCCACGCCTGATAGCGATACCCAGTGTGCCCCCCAGAAAGGGCAAGAGACGCTGAGTGTGAAACACAGGTGAGGTGGCCCAGGCTTCACTTGCAATCCACTGCCTGCCTGTTACATTTTGCAATGCCACCTCATCCATCAATGGTAACAAGTAGGCTTCTGTGGAGAACACCACCACGACTCTAGCTGTAGAGGCCTGAATCACTGCCAATATATTGTGAATATCTCTAAGGTTATTATCACGTGGTAGCATTTCAGAAAAGTCAACACACCCTCCAAATAGCTGCACATCTTGGTGGAATGACTGAGAGGCATGGAAGCCATAGTCGTCATCACTGTAGAGTAGACCTACCCAGGTCCATCCAAAATGCTTTAAGATCTGAACCATAGCTCGCACCTGGAAGGCATCACTAGGGATCGTTCTGAAGAAAGAGGGGTACTTTTCCCTGTCACTCAAACAGGAGCAGGTTGCAAAGTAGCTAACCTTATGGAAGAGACATATATGAGCAGCATATATATATATATATATATATATATATATATATATATATATATATATATATATATATATATATATATATATATATATATATATATATATATATATACATTTTTCTTTAACATGCAATTGAGAAATAAATATTATATGCAGTCTTTAAAGTTTAACATATTAAAATTAAACTTAAAATCTAACAATAATAAGAGTGTAACAGTACACATTTTACAGTTTTTATTTATTTTTTTTTATTTTTTTTTTATCTTGAAAATGTTATATTCACACTTACCATAGGCACTCTAAACAGCCCCAGTACACTCGAGATTGCTATTGAGTGAGTAGATCCAGGATCCCCTACAACAGCAATCACTGGTGGTGGGCCAGCACATTTTACGTTAGAGAATGACTCCTCTGTCCCACTAACGAGAGCTGTGGCAGCTCTGAATGCCACTCCCAACTTTACACAGTTGTCATAAAGGTAGTAACCGAGAGTGATGTTAGGAAGCAGGCTTGGATTCTTATTGATCTCATCTATAGCAAAGACCATAGTCTGAGCCTGCTGGAAACTTGCCATATCAAACCTATAAAAAAAAAAAATATATATATATATATATATATATATATATATATATATATATATATATATATATATATATATTTATATGTAAAAAAAAAATATAAAAAAAAATCCTCAGGTAGATTATATACTCTTTACTGGTTTATATTTACAAAAGCTTTATGCTTTATTTAAAGACACTGATTTTGATGCAGCTGTCTGGCAAAAAGCTGCTCTAAATGAAGCAACTAAGTGAATAATAACTAAAAAAAAAAAAAAAAGTAGGAAATTATTAATTACAAAACAGTCAAACAGCTTTTTCCTTTAGTGTTCTTCATTTGATCTTTTATAGGTGTCATTTTCCAGTTTTTCCCAGACTCACTGCTCACAGTATGGAGGTTCTGGCTCTTTTCTGAAGCTCAGCTCTGGGAACACTGTGAGGAAATGAACTTCAAACAGTCCTCCAATTATAAGATCTCCATCCTGGAACATCCCGTTCAAATTGAAGTGTCCCTGGAGCTGACAGATGCCTGAACTAAGGACTGAAGCTGAGATACAGTTAAATAAAAAATATAAGCAGATTTTAAGAGTGATCCTCATCTCTATCTATATCCTTCTACCTACATAAGGGGCCAGTTAGATATTTATAATAAAGACTGTGTGGGTGTTGCTTAAAAAAAAAAAAAAAAAGAAAAAAATATGCCAAGTGGACCTCCCAGGAAATCAGGAGATACCTTTTATATTTAAATTATAGTTTGATGAGTAGCAACTTAAATATGTCATGTGTTTCAGTCTTTGCTGTCATTGCATTACTAATTAACTCATGCAACTGTTGACTAATGGTAAAAATAGCCTCCGTTTTTCCATGTTACATATATTGTAGATAGATCAGACACAATTAGACAGGTGTATTCCTAACTTATCTAGATTTCCCTCTAGATGGCAGTATATTCCTAGATATTGAATTGGATTTGTGTTTGCCCAAAAGTGTTAATTAGAGTATATATGTATTCTCCTCAGAAGTTTTTAGACACTAAAATGTTAAGAAATATTAACGAATTGCTAACAATTAAATTTCAATGAATAGTATTAGTAGCTTTGTAGATGTAAAATGAATTTGGGACCCAAAGCCATTTCATAGTAGGTGTATAGTTTAACAGAAACATCACATAGCAATCTCTTTTCATTTCTAAGCTTACAGTTTCATTAGATGATCACATGAGTCTGTAGATTTTAGATTATTCCAATTATGGGTGTTACATTGTTGTGCTCGGAGGGGATTACCATCATTGCATGATGTAATGATCTCATTATTTCTTTTAATTGACATTTGATTCTGTTGTGGTTTCCTGGAAAGCCTGTTAAGATGTACACATTGGCTTGATAAGAGTAATGTTTCCATTCATTGTCTTCTCTATTTAAATAAAGAATTGTCACTATTAGTGTATGGTGCCAGGGTTTCTTTGGCCTACTGTAGTAGTTTTAGCTGAATCCAGCATTCAGTATTAATGACATCTCTTAGGCTTATATCAGCAATGTTCTGAGCTTTTGTAAATGTCACTCCGGGCAACCAAAAGGAAACTGCCACATATTCTGCATTTAGTTAAATTTAAAGGGCACTGGACATTACATATAATATATTTATGGTGCATTTGCTATTTGGTCTCCACCAAGAAAAGCTAAAAGCTTAGAAGTCTTGTCATATTAATGAAAATATATGCATGACTGTAAATGTTTTAGTCTCATTTAATCATATTAGTTACTTGAGGTTTCCTATCTCATAAATAATAAGCTTTTAGCTGGCCCTGGCTATTTCATCTGATTCATACTATTTATATATCTATTAATTCATGTATTAATTCATCTATTTATGTATTTATGTCAAAGGAAATCAGTTAATTCATGAAATAATCTACAATCAATCTCAAAATTATTCATTTGTATATTTTAAAAATGAATATAATAAATTTGCTTGTGGTTGTTTGTAATGTGTATTATTTATTCAAGTGAAACAAAGACGCTATCAAATATGTATATCACGTTTTCACAACATGTAAATCTATTTCTTTTGTGTAGCTCTTCCCATTATGGCCTTTTTAGTGTTTCTTTCTGGGTGTAATATAATGATGTAGCACTTTGGTGCAAATATGGCCACCAGTAATCCAAAACTTGATGCCAGGATGGCAAATATCTCCACAGCCACTGCATATTTCCCTGGTGAGCTTACATATGCGGGAACAAATGAAATCCACACAGCACAGAAGATTAACATGCTAAAAGTAATGAACTTTGCCTCATTAAAATTATCTGGAAGGTTTCTTGCCAGGAAGGCTAACAGGAAGCTTACTGCAGCCAAAAGTCCAATGTATCCCAGCAACATTGAAAAACCAGCCACTGAGCCTATAGCACATTCATAGACTATAATAGACCTGATATATTTGCTGTTTTTATGAGGTGTTGGAGAGGCTGTTGATAACCAGATTGCACATATCACAACTTGGAGGGCTGTTAGGACCAGAACTGTGCATCTTTGTTGAGCTGCTCCAAACCATTTCATTGCACCTTTGCCCTCTGGTCGAGATGACTTGAATACTGCTATGACCACCATAGTCTTGACCAGAATGCTGGAGATGCACAGGACAAAGCTTATCCCAAACACAGCATGTCTTAACTGACATGTCCACAATTGCGGCTGGCCAATGAACAGCAGTACACACAGAAAACACAGTTTGAGTGACAACAACAGCAGGAAGCTGAGTTCTGAATTGTTTGAACGTACTACAGGACTTTTGCGGTAATGAGCAAAGATGACTATCACAAGAGCACAGAAGCAGGTGCCAAGCAGGGCCACAGTGGTCAGAGAGATGCCCAGAGGGTCCCCATAAGACAGAAACTCCACTTCTTTGGGGATACAATGATCTTTTACTGGGTTAGACCAAAAATCAGTTGGACAAGCTATGCACTCAGTCGCATCTGTGAATAAAACAAAATAAAAAGATATCCGGAAAAAAAGATAAAAAAGCACAACAAAGTGAGTTAAAGGTTGTAGTTAAATTGTATATCTTTATTTTCAGAGCATAATTTTCAAAGAATAAAAAGGATACATTTCATTGTTTCTCACCTGTTGTATTAGAAATCTCTCCATCTGCACATGGCAGGCAGTCAAAACAGCAGACAGGAAGTCCCTTCCTTGTGGCTCGCCTGGTGCCTGGGGGGCAGCTCTCACTGCACACAGACCGTTGGGGCTGAGAGAGACAACAACTGTTGTTATTCAGGCAAACACTGATATTGTGTTTGCATGATCTGATAGTCTTGGGAATACACTGCACTATCATTTATTTACACTTCATTATTGTTGTATTTTAAATATATAAATAGTAATTGGCACAAAATATGACTTTTACGATAAAATGATAAGTACTTTGTTTGTTTCAAAGTTCCAGTATATCGCTTCCTCATTGAGTGTCAGCACCTTTCCTGTTTCTGCCCCTTCATCTACCACACCAACTGTGCGGACAACTACTGATCCATCAGCACTTGGCTGCCAGTTCAACACATCATAGATGGCCAGAGCATCTCCATTCTTATCAAATGTCACATGATCTCCAAAGCCTGTGGTGAAGTTCACTTTCTGTAGGTAGTGAACCAGCTGTACAATTGGTAGACAGGACAGTTGTTAACGTTTATCAGAAATTTTAATTAACATAGAGCACAGCATATTTTGCTTTTCCACATTCAGCTCTTCTACATGCCTGGAGAGAATCTTCACTCTGTGTGTCTTACCTGCCAGGGTTTCAAGTTGGTTTTATCAGCACAGCTGTTCCCAATAAATGGTCCACTACCCTCCTCACACTTCATCAAACCATGTAGTGCATGTGCCAGGGCATAAACTGCCTTGTAGACATTGTAAGAGGCCCGCAGCTCTGATATATCAGTGTATGGTGTATCTGTGTTGCTCAGGTCTTCTTGCCCTGAACATATTTCCGTCCCCTCTCTGCCTTCAGTGTCAAAATGGCACCCAAACACGTTCTCCCAGAAGATTCTCACCATATTGTTTTGTGAGTTGTTGTCAGGACGAATGCTTAGCAGAAAGTTTCCAAGCCCCTGAATTTCTCCTCGTCGGATGGCAATACCCAGTGTACCCCCTAAGACAGACTTAAATCGTTGAGCAAGAAGAACAGGTGAGGTGGCCCAAGCCTCACTGGCAATCCATTGTCTGCCTGTGACATTTTTCAACAGCATCTCATCAATTACAGGCATCAAATAACTTGAGGTGGAAAATACAACCACCACATTTGCAGTTGCGCCCTGAATGACTCCAACTATGCGTTCTATTTCCTTGTGGTTGTTATCATTTGGCAGTATCTCAGAGAAGGCCACACACCCTCCAAATTGCTGCACATTCTGGTGAAAGGATTGAGCAGCATTGATTCCATAATCATCATCACTGTAGAGCAGACCAACCCACGTCCATCCAAAATGACTCAAAATCTGAATCATAGCCCGCACCTGGAAGGCATCACTGGGGATTGTTCTGAAGAAAGAGGGATACTTTTTCCTGTCACTCAAGCAGGAGCAGGTGGCATAGTAGCTAATCTAATTAGGAGAATGGAGAGACAGAGAGATGTGAGAAAGATTAACTGGTAACACTTTACAATAAGGATCATTAATTGACATTAGTCAACTACTTTAGATATCATGAACCAAGAATTAACAAGACTTCTACAGCATTTATTAATCTTAGTTCATGTTAATTTCAGAATTTACTAATGCATTATTAAAAGCAAAAGTTGTGCTTGTTAACATTAGTAAATTTACTGTGAATTAAGATGAACTAACAATGAATAGCTATATTTTCATTAACTAACATTAAAAAAAAGATAAAAAAAATATTGTAATGTATTGTTCATTGTTTTTTCATGTTAGTCCATACGTTAACATTAACTAATGGAGCATTACTGTAAAGTGTCAACAATTAACTTAATGTCATCAGTGCTAAAGCCAGTGTTAACTTTATTTATTTATTTATTGGCTTGTTGGAAGAAATACATCTATGATAATTCAACACAATGTTCAGCTATTATTAATGAACGTGATTACAACATGGTATATAACAAATATAATGCTATGAAAACCAATAATAATAATAATAAAGGCTGCAGAAGACATATGCAGTTTATCAGTGTCTCTTACCATAGGCATTCGAAACAGCCCCAGGACACTGGAAATTGCAATAGAATGAGTAGAACCTGGATCACCTATTATTCCAATCACCGGTGGTGGGCCTTTGCAGTTGAGGTCAGAGATGGTCTCCTCTGTCCCACTAACCAGAGCTGTAGCACCACGGAATGCCACTCCAAGCCTTAAACAGTTGTCATAGATTTGGTAGCCAAGCGTGATGTTAGGCAGCAGACTGGGATTGTTATTAATCTCATTGATAGCAAAAACCATTGTTTGTGCTTGCTGGAAGCTTGTCATATAGAAGCTGGAGAAGACAATACAAATGATCATTAATTACAGTTATATATATATTAGAGAGAGAGAGAGAGAGAGAGAGAGAGAGAGAGAGTTTATTAAATTAAAATTAAATTGAGATTTATACATCAGAATAGCAATGCATACATGCTCAAAGCTGAATGAATAAGTTTTCCATTAATGTATGATTTGTTAAGATAGAATATTTGGCTGAGATACAACTATCTGAAAAAAAAAAATGAAAGGAAAAAAAATCTAAATATTGAGAAAAAGTTGTTAGCAATGCATATTACTAATCAAAAATTAAGTTTTGCTATATTTGTGGTACGGAATTTACAAATATCTTCATGGAACACATATGCATACATTATACATACACAAATATTAAATATATTACATATGCAGTGAATGACTTCAGTCCTGTAATCCATCATGTTATAAGATATCTGTTGACAATATTAGATTATCATTGACATTTTAGTGCCTATGTCAACATAAGAAAGGCTATTCTATTTTTCAGTTATTGCCAGTTATATTGGGTTTTCTTCAGTGTTGTATGGTCCTGACTCACAGCTCACAGTGTGGTAGTTTTGGTTCTGTTTTAAAGCTCAGGCCTCCAAATGCTTTGAGGTACTGAACTTCAAAGAGACCACCAATGATAAAGTCTGCATCCTGGTACATTCCATTCAGCTTGAAGTGTCCTTGTAGCTTACATGTACCTGAAATGGCCGTCAAAGCAACAGAGATATAATTACAAGACAGAAGCAAACAACTATGCAGAATTAACCACATCCCTCTCTCTTTTTCTGTTTATATCACTCTTCCCTCAGCTCACTCATTCATTATAAAGATTGTATGTGGCACATTTTTATAGAGCAGGTGGTGCCAGTGGCCTCTCTGGAAATGAGAACGTCATCTTTGTCATTCCGGGGACCTCCAACTCCACCAAGTATGACATTATTATTTAATTATTATAAAACAGAATATTGACAAATTTTATTCTCATAAAAACATATCTGGATGTTTTTTATTTTCACTTACGTTTCTGTGTTGCATTGTGTATTGTTGAATCTGCATTTGAAAATTGTCATCTTAGGTTTGTGTGTGTTATTTATTTGGCTGTTTGGAATGGAGATCTAAGAAAAACACTATAGTGTTTTTTTTTATTTTTAGTGTCTAGAAATTGTATGAATCAAGATTATATCCGTTTGTCTGTTTAAAAAAATAGACATATCTGACTCATTACAAATTATTGACAATCTTTAACCTGACATCTAGATGGCACTTGTGTACTTGAAATATCTGCATAATCCTCCTGTGGTTATTACATAAGCTGTGAGCATTCCCCATTCCCCATTCTTTCCTTGTGTGATGTGGCACAGTCCATGAGCCAAACAGTATTACTAAAGTAGCTGACTATGCACCCTGCGTGAACTTCTTGAGTCCTCAGGGAACTCAGTGTACAGTAATCTCCATCTCTAATGCTTTTTATTTTATGTTAATTCAGTTTGAGATAATTAGAGATAACAGCTATTCAGGGGGAATTCAAACATCATTCTGCATCATAATAAATCTAATTTAAAGTAGAAATTGTGAGAAACACAAGAAATATAAATACAAAATTCAAATATGGTCCCAGAGCCCACACAGTCTTTTTAATAATCAGGGGTGGCCGGGTGGATCTATAAAATTCTTTGTAGAGTGGCTGACATGAAGGGATGACATACGAACCACTAGCTTGTTTTTTTATTATTTTGATTGACAGCTTTTTAAAAGCCCGAACCCGTTTACAGCCCGACATTATTCAGATGTGCGCATGCACACAGCTCTTTTGATGACTTTTTGTCAAGAATGAGTTATTTATACATGTTTTAACATAATTAATTAATAACTAACATAAACTACACCACTTGGAAGTTGGAATAAAGAAATAAAATAAGTCCTCTGTGACATCTTAAAATCTCAGCACCCTAAATAGGCATATGCTCATTTAGCCTATAAACAGACCAACGCACCGATGAAAATGTAGTCTTTTTTAACAAATTCAATTAAGATCAATTTTAAATTAAGATGTGTATTTGGCAATAATGAAATTAAGATAAAGGCTCCGCCGGATTTGCTTCGCCACTAGCAGCTGACATTTAATAAAAGAATAATGCCAACATTAGCGTATATACTCTGTCCACATTATGCATTTAAGACTCAATTAATATTTAGTAATGATAAAAAAAAAAAAAAAAAAAAACTACATGTTTTCGTGGAGAAAAATTATTGGATCCACTGTAGATGGCTTCAGCGCGTTCCTGCGCTCACTGATGGTGGGTCATTATTCACTCATTATTCTCATTAAAAACACGGTCAAAACTTTTCCAGACCTCAGACTTTGCTTTAGTTGCTGGTGCAACCAAAACGTATTCGCCAGAGGCAAGCCTCTGTTACACCTACTCAGCATCCTCAGTCCCATCGGGTCCCGTCGGGTCCGGGCAAAGATCTTCAGCTCTATTCACAGTGTCTAGTTGATGTGCTCATGTATAGCCACTAGAGGGCACACTTAGATTTTGTTTCTCTGGACTTCAGTTCCCATAATACTTTGCCTTGACTATCTAGCCTCATTACATTCAGCTGTGTCCCATTACCTTGTAAACTATTCCACATATAAACCTGATTTTCTTTAGCCCTATTCACATGGGATTAGTATTATCTAGGGACCTTTTGTGATTTTGAAATTACCCCACCACCCCACATCTGAACTGCATGTGGTGCATTTGTACGGAATAATCAAAGCCTGTGATTTTACTTGAAATTACTGACATATCTCCCGGATGTCATGGCTTTGAGAGTTATATGGTTCAGATGGATTAAAATTGTTTTAATTAATATAGTTTCTTGCGCTGAATCATTTACATTTCACTAGATTAAAAAAAATATATATCTCAAGCTTTATGCTTGATTTATTTGTTCAACATTAACCTTAAAACCTTTTCAGCTTTCTCTTTCTAAAAATTGTATAGTGTAGCAATATGATGACAGCACCCAAAATATTATAAAACACCCCAACGCAGCTCCATTCTTCACGAAAGATGGATAAAAAGGTGCACAGTAAACAAAAACCTCAAACAATTATATATGACCTGCCAAATCACAGAGATGGTGATTCGCACGGGCATAATATTATCACAGAACCTTAGTGATCAGTTAAATATGGTAGGTCTTTTTTGTAGGGGAATTTTTACTTACAAATTATAGACATGGCCAATTTGCATGGGATTAAGATCAAAAACAACCTCTGCAATCATTACAAATGACTGGAGGTCACTAGGTAATACTGATCCTGTGTGAAAAGGGCTTTTGTCTTTGGTTGCTGCTTTATTGTTTTTTTTTTTTTTGTGTGTTCCTGTTACTCTGTTTTGAACTGATTTGGATTACATTGTTTATTTTTTAACTCTTTAATAAATGCTGCTCTTGGATCTTCTTGTTTTGGAGTTCCCCGTGACAGAATACAGCAGAAATTTTAATATCCAGCTGTAACAATTCGACAATGTATAGCTATGTGGATTTCTCTAGTGGTGGGCAGAGCAAGGCTTTGTGAAACACTAAAACAGACAAAGCAAATGTGCAGCGGTTATGAAACAATTCGACACCCATCTCTACGATGACACCTAGTGGTTATTTTTACATTTTGTTCTGAAATGAGGTTGAAGATGAATCAGTGAAGCAAATTGACAAATTATAATGTACTCGGTTACGAACGCAATCTCGGTTCCCTGAGATTCAGACCGAGTACTCTGTATGGGGAAAGCTCTTTTTCCTCGATGCTGAAGCCTTTTTCAATAGCACAGTGTAACTGCACGGCCATTGGTTCAAACTGGAAAACCTTTTGAACCAATGATGATGCGGTGTAGTTGCACGAGTCTATGCTGATGCAGCGAGCCAAAGCCTGCCAAAATGGGAGGGGCGTATGCCTATATAAGCAGGCATTTCACCATAGTATTTCAGGTCATTCGACTCGTTGCATGGCATAGAACACAGTACTTGTTCCGTATCTCAGGGAACAGAGGTTACGTTCGTAACTGAGTACATTCCCTTTCGTTACTTCATTCGTACTGCATAGATTGCCAACACGCTTGACTGATGCTATTGCAAGTAGCAGGGGGGAGGCCCTTTGAGTGCTTTGAGGACTGTGGAAAGGTCCCAAGTGGAAACAGTGAGAGGACATGGGGGATTCAACCACCTAGAACCTCTCAGGAAACGCACAATGAGGCTGAAACCCACTGATTGGCCAGCGATATGAGCATGGAACACTTCAATGGCTGCTACGTACACCTTGAGCGTGGAAGGGGTGTGGCCCTTGTCCAGACACTCCTGGAGAACTGACAGTATCGGAGATACATCACACTCAACAGGGTCTTCGTTTCGTGCTGAGCACCAGTCAACAAAGACCATCTACTTCTGGGCATAGAGGGGTCTCGTAGACTGGGCTCTCGTCTGAGCAATAGTGTGTAGCATGTTCCAGGGGAGGCTTAAAGGCTCCCATCGAGGGATCATAGGTGCAGAGCCCAGATTTCTGGCTGTGGGTGCCAGATTGTCCTGTTCGCGTGAGAGAGACGTTTAAAATTCTTTACTCAATCAAAAATTACATTACACACTCAACATTAATACAATATATGTTCAAAAGTATTCACCAAACAAATGATAAACAGTTTTCTTCACAAAACACAAACAAACCGCTATTTACACACCATTTGTTCATAAATTCGCCCATATTCCCGGTAGTTTTAAAAAATATATATTCTGCCCTTATTCTTGATTCAACAAGTGCTGTAAACAGAGTCAAAACTTTAACAATTCTTCCTTCCAGAGCAAGTCTGCAAGTCTTCCACATAGCCAATTTTGCTTGCCCAAGAATAAAATTAGCAACAGTACAGCGATCCTTGTTCACTTTAGAATACCTACAGCCAAAAATAAAAAGTACTTTGTTAAACTCAAAACCCAGCCCATCAATAATTCTTTCCAGCAATGCCAAAAGTGGCACTAACCTTGGACATTCAATAAAAACATGAAAAACCGTTTCATGACTATTACAGGCATGACACAAGGGCAGAACATTCAAGTTGAGTTTGGACACAAAAGCATTAGTGGCTATCACACAGTGTACTATTCTCCATTGCAAATCCCCTGAACGCTTTGGAAGGGGACTTTTATAAAAGAGTCTCCAAGAAGGAGAAATATCATCTGCAACTGTGAGCTTTTCTCTCCATTTTGTATCAATTCTGTCATGAAGATCCTTAAAATACGCAGTTTTTACACAGGCCTGATACATGTCTTTTTTCCCCACAGAATGAAAAATTAACCCTTTTAATCTCTCAAAATTTAGCAGCTTTCCAACCTGGCTGGTTTCAGGACAAACTCCAGGGCACACACCTAAATCAGGAAAATCAAGATGTGTAGGCCCACCCTCTAGAGAAAGCTCTACAAACTGCAAAAGAGGGAACGGAAGAGCAGCTTTCATCCCTGAAATCAGCCGCTCTACCACCCTCACAGACCTCAAATCAACCTGACTGGCAATATCTTCTGCTGACCTCCACTCTTTTGATTCTACATTAATCAAGTGCCCCACTTTGGTAAAACCTTTCTTCATGCATAACTTAACTATACTATTAGCCACGCAAACATTTCCTAAAAAAGGATTAAAAAACAGTGGTTCATTCAAACCATAATGATCATTTTCAGACCTATGCAGCTTAAACATTTCCCAAGATTTCAAAACCGATGCATAAAAATTTGCACCAAATGTGACATTTTCAATAAACGGTGACATCAAAAACAGTTGCTTATCAAGATCACTACTACAAAGGGATCTTAGTAAAGTTAGTCCAAAAGACACCCAAGGAATAAAATCTCTAGAAAAAAGCAGCTTTTGTGCAGATTGTAGTCTCATGGCTCTGATTTTAGCTGATAATTCAATCAGCCCTTGACCTCCTTCATTTACTGGCAAATATAGGATTCCTGAAGGAAGCCAGTGAAAACCATCCCAAAACAAATCCACAAAGTCCTTCTGTAGCTTTTGTAGTAGTTCTTTTGGGGGGTCGATAACAGTCAAGCGATGCCACAGCATAGATGCTGCTAGATTGTTAACAACAAGAACCCTTCCTCTGTATGACAATTGTGGGAGAATCCATCTCCATTTCTGTAAACGACCAGCCACCTTTTCATAAACGCCTTCCCAGTTTTTCTGCATGTATTGCTCTGTTCCAAGAAAGACCCCCAGCACTTTAAACCCCTCTGAACTCCAGGGGCAGTGCTGAGGAAGTTTAGGAACAGGCCTACCTTCTTCCTCCCATTGGCCTATTAACAACGATGCACTTTTTCCCCAGTTAACTCGAGCTGAGGAGGCTTTTTGATACATGTCAAGAGCCACTTCCAGCTTGCACACATCTTCATTGGATCTTATTATGACAGTGACATCGTCAGCATAAGCACTGAGTTTAACGGGTACCATCTCTGATTCAAAACGGCCCGCCGTTGAAACTCCACAAAGTTGACGCCTCAGTACAGTTAGCAACGGTTCAATGGCTATGGCATATAAAATACCTGACATACTGCAACCCTGCCGTATGCCTCTGCCAACTGAAAAAGGTCTTGTAAGTGAACCACTTATTTTTAAGAAACTATAAATATCAGTGTACAATAATTTAACATAAGAACTAAAAACAGAACCAAAACCGAAAGCTTCAAAACATTTAAAAAGAAACTCATGATCCACACGATCAAAAGCTTTCTCCTGATCTAAAGATAAAAAACCCACATTAACATTATTGTCTCTGGCACATGAGATCAAATCACGAAGCAGAAACAAATTATCAAATATTGTGCGTTTTGGAATACAAAATGACTGGTCTGCGTGAATTATTGTCGATATATGGAGTTTTAATCTATTAGTTAATGCTTTTGACAGAATCTTATAATCCACTCCAAGCAAAGACACTGGACGCCAGTTTCTTATATCCGCCAGATCACCCTTCTTGGGTAGCAAGGTGATAAGTGCTCTTCGTAAACTCAGCGGTAAGGTGCCTCTTTCAAAGCACTCTAAAAAAACTGAGAACAAGTCTTCTCCAATCACTGACCAAAACCGTTTATAAAATTCTGCCGTTAAGCCATCCAATCCTGGAGCCTTTCCAGCAGACATGTCTGTAATAGCAGCAGTCAATTCACTTAAGTGCAAAGTCTGATCAAGCTTGGCCTTATCACTCTCCATCAGATGAGGTAAATCCTGGATAAGTGTTTCTGCTATTTCTCCATCACATGGCTCTGCTTTGTAAAGGTTTTCATAAAAAAGCAGTGCTTGAGCAATTATCTCATGTTCATCAGTCGTTTCACCTCCTTCAGGCAGTTTCAGACGACTTAAAGCTTTTTTATCAACAACTTTCTTCTCCAAATTGAAAAAAAAAGATGTTGGGGCATCCATGCAATTAAAGGATGTAAACCTTGCCCGAACCAGAGTCTCTTTAGCTTTCTCTTCCAGGAGATTGTGGAGAAGAATTTTCCTAGTTTCCAACACCTCAACAGCACTTCCATCATATTGTTCAATGTTCAGCTGCAAAATGTCCTGTTCAAATTGTCTCATTTTGCTTCCAAGAGTATTCTTATTATGTGCAGTATATTTCTGGCAAAACATCTTAACTTGAACTTTACTAATATCCCACCACTGACTTAGGGATTTATACTGAGACTTACTCTCTCTCCACCTCTCCCAGAAAAGTGAAAAAGAGTGCACAAAATTTTCATCCTGCAAAAACCTATTGCTAAAGCGCCAGTAGGGGCATTTAAATGTGCTCTGTGCAGAAGTGATACTGACAGACACATAATGATGGTCTGAGAAAGGAGTAGGAATAATAGAACTATCAATAAACTTTTCACAAAAACTTCTTTGAACATAAATTCTGTCAAGTCTGGCTGCAGAAACCCTATTTGAATTTACTTTTGTCCACGTATATTGTTTTACATCAGGAAAAGCTTCCCTCCAAACATCCATGAGATCATGATAAATTACCAATTTTCTAAAAACTTCTGCTGACGGCCTATGAGGTTCTTCATGATTTCTGTCCACTGTGTGATCTAAAGTGCAGTTAAAATCTCCAGCCAAAACAATAATCCTACCCTGTGGGACACTGTTTAATGCTGTATGAAGTTTTTCAAAAAAAAGTATACGTTCCGTCCCAATATTGGGGGCATATACATTAAAAAGTGAAAAATCGAGCCCATGTAATGCAACATCTACTCTCTGCATTCTACCTGGTAGAACATCAAAAACGCTCACATTTTGTTCCTTAAAGTCAGCTCCAAGAAGAATAGCCACTCCTGCACTGTTACTTGAACCATGACTCAAAACAACCTGTCCATTCCACCCACTCTGCCACTGGATTTGATTTTTAACATCCGTGTGAGTTTCCTGTAGAAAAACAACACTCTTTTTCATAAAAATATAATCAAAAAGACTAGTCCTCTTCAAAGCCTCACGACACCCATTTATATTTACTGAGCTAAATTTCAAAGGTGCCATGAAATAGAGTAAAAGATAACCACACAATAAAAAGACTCCACAGGGATTATTTGACAACCAAACTATATTCATTTTTTACTTTGCAATTTCAAAGAACTTCTAACGTTGCTAAGCAGTTTCTTGAGACGGTACCGTTTTGGTTTATCAAGCTCATCCAAAGAAGCCTTCTTCATGGCCAAGGAGCCGGACAATAAAAACAATTTTACATCAGGGAAAAATGAATCAATTCTCGGTTTACGTAGTCCTTTTGTAGTATCCAAAAAGTGATTAATCTGTTGAAGTGAATAAAGTTTGATCTTACCTCCAGAGATGAGCTCCGAATCCTCCCCATAATTACTCATTAAATCCGTATCATCATGCTCATTTTCAGAGTCATCCACTAAATCCAACGAAGCCTGAGATGAAAAGTCATCTTTACCCTGTTTAAACAATTCCTCAGTAGTAGTATCACTCTCCATTTTATCAGGCTGCGCCTGTCCTCCATCGCAAACCAAATCAGTTTCGGGCATGGGCTGCAAACCCACCTGTCCCGAGCTCGTCTCCGGCTGCGTTTCGGCGGGAGCATGACTCGGACCGGCTTCCTCCTCAACAGCCTCCTTCGGGCCGTCTCCAGAGGCCTCCAGCACCCCAGTCCCCTCGGGCAGATCACCGGGCACAGAGATCGCTCCGTCCGGCTGCGGTTCTGACGCCCCAGCGGTCGCAGCATCATCCGCGCCGGCCGCCCTCTCAAAGTTCTCCAGAGCCGGAACCGGTTTATCTCGCTTCGGGCAAGTTTGTCTGACATGTCCAAAATCACCGCAAAAAAAGCACTTCATTGACTCTGAACTTATAAATACAGTGTAATCCTTTCCCTCAATACTCAACTTCGCTGACAGATTTAATGGATCACTCTGAGAATTCAGAATCATTAAAGCCTGACGTCGAAACGACATGACGTGTCTAATCTCCGGACTTTTACATCCAAGAGGAATCATTTTAATTGGACTTACTATCTTTCCATACCTCTGGAGTATTTGCTCTAGTTTTTCATTTTTTACAAACGGTGGTACGTTTGATAAAATGACCTTCTTGGCTGGGCTTGACAAAGGCAAAACAGGCACAAAGATGTCTTTGATTATCAACCCTGTTTCAACCAAATCGTTCACCATGTGGCTTTCACTGAGAAAAAACACAATTGCTTTGTTCATACGGGAGGCAGATTTGATATTTGCGCCACCGATCGCCGCACTCACAGCTATCAGACAATCCTCCACTGACACCGCGGCCTCAGGCATACACTTGCAACCATGTTTGATGGTTAACTGTGAGAGATCCGCCATATCCGACCCCACAATCCTCCCTCTCTGACCGAAGTCAGGGGGAGAGAAAAAAAAAAAAACTAACCTAACCCTAATACCTATAAATAAGTGAAAAGAAGAAAATAAATAAAGAAATAAAGAAATCTCACTCAACCAAGGAGACACTTTCACTCCCAACAAACGGCTCCTTCCACAATTTTCTCACGCAAACCGCTCTGCTCCACGCACCCACACCCTCGCGCAACAGTCACACCGGAAGTGTGAGAGAGAGGAGGTCCCGTCTCAGGGGCATTGGACATGGGGCTTTTGTGGAAAGTCTGAATAGCTTCTAGGACCAAACTTGAATCCTCCAGATGGGGCCACCAGGAGGACTCTGTGCTTGTCTTCCCTGACTCGTCTGATGACCTGAGGGATCAGAGCGATTGGGGGAAAAGTGTAAAGAAGGAGACTGGGCCAGTTGTGGGCCAGTATATTTGTGTCCTTCGAAAAATAGGTTGGACATCAAAACTAGCATCCTCTGGAAAAACGTCAGAGGGGAACAAGCTTTGTTTCTGGCAGAAGCCGTGAGCTGCTGAATTGCCAGGGTGGGCTCCTGGGAGACTACAGCGCTCATTTGGACTGAGTCGAAGACTGCACCCAGGAATGTGATACATTAGCTAGGGAGCAGTGAGATCTTGGCAAAATGGAGTTCTAGGCACTCCAAATGGCTGAGGAGCACGGATCTGTGATGGTCTAGCTCGGTTCGCGACTGGGCCAGAATGAGCCAGTCGTCAAGATAATTCAGAACCCGGATTCCCATCTGTCTCAGAGGGGGAAAGCGCCACGTTCATGCACTTCGTAAAAGTGCGAGGAGTTAGAGACAGCCCGAAGGGAAGGACTGTATATTGGTAAGCCATGCCCTCGAATGCGAATCTCAAGAATCGTCTGTGATGGGGGGCTATCTGGATATGAAAGTAAGCATGTTTCAGATCCAGTGAGAATAACCAGTCCTCAGGGCAAATCTGTGCGAGAATCTGTTTCAACGTTAACATCCAGAACTTCCATCTCATGAGGGAGAGATTCAGGAGTTTGAGGTCTCAGCTGGGTCTTAGAACGCCATCTTTCTTAGGGACGAGGAAATAATGGCTGTAGAACCTCAATTCACTTTCTGAGGGGGGAACTATTTCTATGGCTCCCTGTTATGGCCGTCTAGGGGTCAGCCGTAACAGGAAAAGGAAGAGAGTCTCAGAACCAGTCAACAAAGACCATCTACTTCTGGGCATAGAGGGGTCTCGTAGACTGGGCTCTCATCTGAGCAATAGTGTGTAGCATGTTCCAGGGGAGGCTTAAAGGCTCCCATCGAGGGATCATAGGTGCAGAGCCCAGATTTCTGGCTGTGGATGCCAGATTGTCCTGTTCGCGTGAGAGAGAGGAGGTCCCGTCTCAGGGGCATTGGACATGGGGCTTTTGTGGAAAGTCTGAATAGCTTTTAGGACCAAACTTGAATCCTCCAGATGGGGCCACCAGGAGGACTCTGTGCTTGTCTTCCCTGACTCGTCTGATGACCTGAGGGATCAGAGCGATTGGGGGAAAAGTGTAAAGAAGGAGACTGGGCCAGTTGTGGGCCAGCATATTTGTGTCCTTCGAAAAATAGGTTGGACATCAAAACTAGCATCCTCTGGAAAAACGTCAGAGGGGAACAGGCTTTGTTTCTGGCAGAAGCCGTGAGCTGCTGAATTGCCAGGGTGGGCTCTGGGGAGACTACAGCGCTCATTTGGACTGAGTCGAAGACTGCACCCAGGAATGTGATACATTAGCCAGGGAGCAGTGAGATATTGGCAAAATGGAGTTCTAGGCACTCCAAATGGCTGAGGAGCACGGATCTGTGATGGTCTAGCTCGGTTCGCGACTGGGCCAGAATGAGCCAGTCGTCAAGATAATTCAGAACCCGGATTCCCATCTGTCTCAGAGGGGGAAAGCGCCGCGTTCATGCACTTCGTAAAAGTGCGAGGAGTTAGAGACAGCCCGAAGGCAAGGACTGTATATTGGTAAGCCATGCCCTTGAATGCAAATCTCAAGAATCGTCTGTGATGGGGGGCTATCTGGATATGAAAGTAAGCATGTTTCAGATCCAGTGAGAATAACCAGTCCTCAGGGCAAATCTGTGCGAGAATCTGTTTCAACGTTAACATCCAGAACTTCCATCTCATGAGGGAGAGGTTCAGAAGTTTGAGGTCTCAGCTGGGTCTTAGAACGCCATCTTTCTTAGGGACGAGGAAATAATGGCTGTAGAACCTCAATTCACTTTCTGAGGGGGAAACTATTTCTATGGCTCCCTGTTATGGCCGTCTAGGGGTCAGCCGTAACAGGAAAAGGAAGAGAGTCTCAGAACCAGAGAGATGTACAATAAACAATAATTTATTTCAAAGTTGGGGCTAAGCGTCAGGGGCAGACAAGGCCAAAATAACAAACACAAATCCTCTTTGTTAACCCTCTACATTTCCTAAATCAAAATTAAAGAAACCAAAAGAAATAAAATACAGTTTCAACTTACCTGATTCCCTAAACCCAAAACAATGTGAAAAGTGATATCAAAATAAAATGGCATCTAACCCCCTATGTCCCCTCAACTTAAAAAAAATTAAGATTAACAAAATGTTTACAAGATATATATATGTACACGAGTTAAAAGCAAACAATTTACAACCAGAATCCAAAATCGTAGTCAATCAGGCTTGGGTCAAGTTAACCAGGAATATCACAAAATGGAGGCAAAAAAAACAATACAACAGAATTATCACAGATCACAATCTTATACACAAACACACTATCTCTCTGGTAAGACACTCAAATGTAAACAAACAACAATAACAAGGCAAACAGTAAACTATTGAGTCACACGCGATGGCACAATCATGGCTCCGATTGAGTGTTTGGGGCAGTCCTTATATCTGGATCAGGTGAAGGGGAGAACCGATCACAGTCTCCAATAAATTATCTCCAGGAACCGCCCATCTGAAGCAAACATACACATAGAGAACACAAGAGGGCAGAATGGAAACAACCAACAAATGACTTTGGCTCATAACACTTCCTTCACTAGCAGAGCCATCACTTCGGTGCAGAGGACATGAGCGTTGTCCGGTTCTACCAATGTGGGAATCACCTCACGGAAACGGGGCGAATTGCAGTGAGTAGCCATGATTTATTATCCCCAAACCCCACTTTGACACTCCGGGGATGGCCTGCCAGGCCTCGGCCAGCATTACAAGAATTTGGATAGCGTTAAATGACAGACTGCTGTTCAGGGGCCTGAACACTGATGAGTGTGGAAGAGGAAAATTGCTTGGCCGGGTGTCTCGGGAGGGTAGCGCACTTAATGAGGCAGGCTCACTGGCGCTGCTCCTTAGGGGTGCTGCCTGCGAGATAGATTGCTCTGATGATGAGTAGGCACTGTCCTGGGGTGACTCGAGGCAGAGGCTAAGCTGGAGCGTTTGGGCAGGAAGTGACACATGGCCTGTGACAAATTCTGTGCTGCAGTGACATGCTCAGCGAAACTTTCTACAGCTGACCGAAGAGACCGGTTGGAGACACTGGGGCATTGAGAAAGGCCACTTTGGCTATACATCGTCCAATGTCCTGGGCCATGGCTTTCGTGGTGCTCAGGGCCAAATGTGTGGCGCTGCAAAGGTCACAAAAGACAGGTGTGTCAAAAACAGACTCATCCCGTGTTTTAAGCTCCTTGCCCTTATGGCCCCACCTAAGCTCTCTGCTTTGCTGGCCCCACTTAAGCTTTCTGCTTTGTTGACACAGGAGCCTGCCTCAGAGCCAGCTCCAATCCAGGTGTATTCAGAGTCCACTCCAGAACTTGCTCCAGTCCGGGAGCCTACAGATTCCTCTCCTTAGCCTGCTCCAGTCTGGGAGCCAAGTGGTCAAGTGCAAAGATAGCAAGTGTGGGTATTTGGACAGTTCAACAGTTTGAGAAACAACAAACACTGTACAAATGATAACAGCAGGAATTTTTGATAAAAGGGACAAACTATCACAGACTTACTGCTGCAAATGTCTGCATCTGCAGCTTTCTGTCTTCTGAATTTCTGAAGGAATACCTCTCCACAAACATGACTGGGCTGACTGCTTCCTTTACGTCTTTTCAGCTAAAAATAAAAACACAAATAATAACAAAAGCAGAGAGAAAATAAAATAGAATTATATACAGAATGTTAATAATGATCTGTGAGCAAAATATTTAGATATAAACTGATATGAATGAACTGCAAGATGAAAAAAATAATTGTTTTATTATTTATTTATTTTTTATTTGTTTACATTTTTTGGATTGACATTAAAGAGCCAGTAAGATGAAAATTCTAAGCTTCCTATTACTGTTTATAAGTCATGTACATTAGGTTTAAATCCATCCAAGTTAAAAAAAAAACATTGTCACATTTTAAAATTACCTCAATTCTCAGAGATCCCCAAACGGTTCTCGCGAAGCTGTTCAAAAGATTCAGTTTCCTTAAACCCCACCTTTCGGTAGCACACTGTGTTCTGATTGGTCAACTAACATAACCAGTTTTGATTGGTTGTTCCGCACACACCTCCACGGTAAACTATGCGTTAGCATCTGTTTGGGGTGAATTATGTCTTATTCCTCTCATCGCGAAGCAAACAGTAAAATAAAAAACTTGAACAGTCTCGCTGCTTTTTCTTCTGTGTTGGTGTATTCAAGCCGCGCGCTTCAGTTTGAGTCTGAATAGCGCGTTCAACGCGGGGGTGTGGTCACATTGGATATAATGAAGGGAGACATGAAAAACAGGCATCGCGTTGTTTTCATATGGATTACTTTATCACAGAATATCTGTTAACAGCACTTGTTTAGTTTTAAAGTAGACATGTCAAGCTTTCTATAGATATCTCTCTCATGTCTCTTCATTGAGTATTCACGGAGTTACACTTCATTTTAATGACGTGTTTGTACATGACGATCAGCACAAACAAAGGCTGCAGACAGCACACATACTGATAAGACGCTCGGGAGAAAACAGACACATAACTTCATAATCATACTTCGCGTTGTGATTCGGAGATGCTCGTTGTTCTATATAAAGTTGGTAATGAACCATCTTTTATGGCCAAATGCTTTGAAAATCCCTCTGTACTCACCGAGATTAGAAAAGCAGTCATCAGTGAAATGTTGTGAACACAACAAAAGGGATTTGTTGTACTGCTCTGGTATTGTGGTGAAAATTAATTTTAATTTTGGTTCTTCTGATCTTCATTCTTTGGCAGTGAAAATAAAACAAACGGTCTCCTCGACATGATGCTCTCACACCAAACAGAGCTTCTGTGTGTGGGGGTGGGGCAGGTCAGAGTTCCGTTTCTCCCAACACGGTAGGCGGAGATTATTATGCAAAGTGCTCCTAGTGACGTACATAGAGATGGGCAAAAGATTTGAAATCTATAACGACTCGTTTCAGCGATTCAGAGTCGACTCCTTACTTTAGAAGCCAATAACTTTATAAATCGTGTACTTTTTGGTTTAATTATTTGCACATTGTTTACACAGATGGACAGCTACATCATACACTGTAATACAGGTAATATTTGATTTCCCATCTGTGTGGCTCTTTAAAAGGTACTAAAAGCATGGTACCGTATATGATTCCTGTGATATTGGTCATATAAAAGCACATAAAACACTACCATTAAAGTGATACAAACATAGTTTGGTGATTATTTTACCATTAATATACCATAGTAAAACTACAGTTACTATGGTAAAAACACGTTAAATGCCCCTTTTACTGTGTTTTAACTTCAAATTTCATTTATTACTATTGTAAGTGTCGTGCTTACCATGATTTTACTACAAATACAACTTACATCTTTGAACCTGAAATTAATATAAAACGGATCCCAGGTCTATGGCACATCACATGACAGATAGAGTTTAATCACACTAGTTAGCAGCTGTGTTCTTTTAGTTGAATGCTATGAAACTCAAAGACAGCCGCGGATGACCGATATAATACAGCGATTAAACATATGGCGCTAATGTGATTAATAAAGAAGCAGAATACATTGTATAAAAGGCATTAAAAGAGCGTATTTACGACTACTCACCCAAACTGTGGAACTGATGTAAAGTGTGATGTGTGCTGAATTAGACTTCTTGAATGTGATTTCATAGCGATGAACATCTCATGCCCTTGTGTCGAAATACTGATGCCAAATGTTTCTCACTGAAAGCAATGAAGGTCGTAGTGCGTCTATATTTCGACGCCGAGAGACACATTTGGCGTCATAAAAGTGATGCTAGAGGTGCTTGACCATGCTTCGTTTTTTGATGCCTTCGGAGTGAGAATGGGTTGTGATACTCAAGTACTTTTAAAAACAAGTACTTCAGTACTTTTACTTAAGTACACAACTGACTGTAGTACTTTTAATTGTACTTGAGTAAAATTTAGCAAGGGGTATCTGTACTTCCTTTATTCAAGTAATAAAGCTGTGTACTCTGTCCGCCTCTGGTGACAACAGATTTGTGTCTATGAATATGCAAAACAGTAGCATCACCACAAAGTAATCATCTGCAATACTTAAAAATAATTACAAATAAACAACAAAATGTCAGTATCCTGAGGGATTAAGCTGGCATTTTCCAGATATCCTGGTTGAATTTAGCCCTGACTCATGTTGCATGAAAGCAGGCTAAATTAAGCTAAATTATGTTACTATGGAGATTTATTCTTTGCAAATAACAAACAGGCTAAAATTAATCTTAGTGATTTATTTGTTAGTTCTGCTGTCAAATCTACTAGAAATTAATGTTTTACAGTCACTCCATGGTCTTCTGCAAATGTTGCATCATTTTAATTATCATGCATTAAAATACAAGATACAATACTGTCATTCATCTAAGTATCCCTATTTTAGTGTTATTTTGAAGACTGCACATTGCTGTTAGAGGTTTGATGAATGTATATATTATTGCAGTTGTTGAGATTATAATAAATGGCTGATGAAGTTGCAAATGTGGTTTCATTTAAATCCATGACAAGGTCGATATGTAGTGTATATATAGGCTTATTCTAAATAAATGTTCCATTTGTTATTCTCTTTCAACTCAAATAAAGGAATAATAAAATATATTTTGAAAATGGCTCTACTTCTGAGGATGGAAACAACCTTATAAATATTTTTAGTAAACAACAAAATAACCTTATATATCCTGGATAATTTGATAGTTTTTTGAAGGTCTTTTCAAACCTGTATGAATTGCTTTCTTAGGTTGAACATAAAAGAAGACATTTTGAAGATGCATTTGAAGATTTTGCTGGTAATCAAATAGTTGGTGGTTCCCATCGACTTACACAGTAGGAAAAAAAAAATCTATGGAAGTCAATAGGAGCCACCAACTGTTTGATTACCAGCAATCTTCAAAATGTCTTCTTTACACAAAATTGACATGACACCTCAGACTTCAGGAGTCCAGTGACATGGTTTCATCATCAGCACACGTGCACTCCACTACTGCAGATGTGCCTTCCCTCTGCCATATGCAGTAGTATGGCAATAATGTACCTTGTATGAAGAGGTCAGTCTCTTTTGCTGAGCCAGAGTCAGTGGCTGTCCCTCACTGTATCCGTTCCATCACTGGCTTCCCTTTATTGAATTCCAGGGCCAGCTCCTCTGCTTTGGTCAAGACTTGAGTTGGAGGCATGGGCGTAGGTTTAGGGGGGACACTAGGACCCTATCAATATTTTGAGATCACAAATTTGTCCCCACCAATATTTAGCAAGCTCCTTTAAACTGCTATTTGTATCTTTGCACTGCTATTTGGATCGATTCTAACGGCCACGATGACAGTATAAGAAATGCTGTAATTTGATTGGCGCGGACCGGGACTACTTTTGTGCTTGCACTAGCAGCGAGCGGCTGATGTGTGTGTGTGCACTCGTGTGCACGTTGACGACGGCCGACGGTAAGCTACCAGGGCTGTCTCTGTGCCACATACAAAGGCCAGTAAAAACATTTTAATAATAGTTTTTTTGCCCCCTTTTTGTACTTTGTAGATGCCACACAAGAAGAAAAAAGGGGACATACAGTAAGAAGCTTTTTCATAAAGCAGAGTCAGAGTGTAACGTTAAGTAGGCAATATAACTAGCTAGCCACACAAATAAACTAGCAGTAGTGACTGACCAGGCTTTCAAATGCAGATTCTACTGTGGAAAATAGTATTAACTGGTGATAGTATGTGTTACCCAGGATGATAGAATGCTACGTTAGCAAGTAACAATGTCAATTAGCTTGTACCTTAACTTGGAATCTTGCAGTCAACATAAACGTGAGTGTACTGGAGGGCAAATAGTGTTTTATTATATTTATTTATTTAGATTTTTTTTTTTGGGTGTCCCGGGGTGTCCCCACCAAAGCTGAGACCAAACCTACGCCCATGATCCAACGCCATCCCTCGTGCCAGATGTATGAGCCTTTTTTTCAATGCTAAAATCAATACAGACAATAAAATATGGCAGCAGATACTATTCACCTAATTTGTAATTATTATTTTTTTCACATATCAAAATTTTCACTTAATATTGACTTGTCCTTTTTTGGCCAGGCATGCTTGTTCTTTAAGAAGGATATATAGATAAGAGAGATAAAATAAATAAATAATTAGATTAAAAGAGATTATATCATCAGGTTTTAGATTAGATTAAATCAATTAGAAAACCAAGAACATAAATACAAATATATAAAAGAGACATATGAGATAGATTAAATAGACAGTTAAAATGAACAAAATAGACCAAATACTGTGGATACACATAGTGGATAAGTGGGTAAGCCTGGCAGACAATAGCTGACCAACTGAACGTGTAAGTAGTCCAAATAACCAGTGCTCCACCGAAGCCATCATAATTACATTTCAAGGTTTTACACAGGTTTGAATTATTTTTGCATCATTGATTCTGTAATCGATCCCGTGGTCTGTTTAAAAATGCCGTGAACATGCAATTATCCAAACTATCTACACTTGGCTTGACATAGCTGAACACTCTCATCCTGGTTTAGCAATTGTGCTACAGACTAAGCCAGGATGGACTGATTGTACTAGGTCAAGCCATGCCTTTTCTTTTATCCTGGCTTTCTTAATTCTACTTTTGTGCCATACCACTTACGTCACCAAGTCAAGATGCTGTAGATTAAACACATCAACATATTCTGAATGTCTCTGAGATTATGAGAATAGGTCGATCACTACTACATAGAGAAGACAATTAGTTTACTAGCCCTTGTGCATTGTTCATATTCACTACCCTCTCGTTATGTTCGGGATGAAAACATCCACTCAATTAGACTGCTGTAAAAAGATTCAGATTCAGATATCAGATTCATATTTTTTTTCAATTTGTTTTTGCATAAATCTGTTAATCAACTTCAGTCCTGATCAAAACTACCAAATGTTGTTTTTTTTTTATCCAAGATTTTAACTATTTAATTGCCAAGCTCATAAATGATGTCACTGATTTGGGGGGTGGGGGCACACAAAATGACTTATTTTCAATATAAAAGTAATTTTTTTTTACTTTTTTTTTTTTTACTTTTTTACAGTCTTGGGCATGTCAAAGATTAGTAGCAAGATTGGCTTTGATGCATTTGTAGTTTTTGTGCAGCATTAGATTTTAATTTTTTTCTCCCATATTTACTGTTTGTGGCTGTTTTTGCTCCATTGACTTCCATTATAACAAAATGTTTTTATTGCAAAGCCATGACACCATATAACCATGCATTCTTGATTGTTTGTGGTTTTCCCTTTTAAAAGAGGTAACATTTGTTACTTTTACAGTTGATCACTAGGTGGGACCATTAACCCTTTAGATAGGCCTGTGCAAAAAAAAAGGCTTAGTTTCTGGCTTGTATATGGAGTTAAATGGAGTATAACAGCATATTATACAGGTCCTTCTCAAAAAAATAGCATATTGTGAAAAAGTTCATTATTTTCCATAATGTAATGATAAAAATTAAACTTTCATATATTTTAGATTCATTGCACACCAATTGAAATATTTCAGGTCTTTTATTGTTTTAATACTGATGATTTTGGCATACAGCTCATGAAAACCCAAAATTCCTATCTCAAAAAAAAAGAGAAGAGGTGACCGGACCCTGAGGAAGATTGTGGAGAAGGACTGATACCAGACCTTGGGGGACCTGCGCAAGCAGTGGACTGAGTATGGAGTAGAAACATCCAGAGCCACAGTGCACAGACGTGTGCAGGAAGTGGGCTACAGAGAAGCAGCACTGGACTGTTGCTCAGTGCTCCAAAGTACTTTTTTCGGATGAAAGCAAATTTTGCATGTCATTCGGAAATCAAGGTGCCAGAGTCTGGAGGAAGACTGGGGAGAAAGAAATGCCAAAATGCCTGAAGTCCAGTGTCAAGTACCCACAGTCAGTGATGGTCTGGGGTGCCATGTCAGCTGCTGGTGTTGGTCCACTGTGTTTTATCAAGGGCAGGGTCAATGCAGCTAGCTATCAGGAGATTTTGGAGCACTTCATGCTTCCATCTGCTGAAAAGCTTTATGGAGATGAAGATTTCATTTTTCAGCACGACCTGGCACCTGCTCACAGTGCCAAAACCACTGGTAAATTGTTTACTGACCAATGGTGTTACTGTGCTCAATTGGCCTGCCAACTCTCCTGACCTGAACCCCATAGAGAATCTGTGGGATATTGAGAAAGAGAAAGTTGAGAGACGCAAGACCCAACACTCTGGATGAGCTTAAGGCCACTATCGAAGCATCCTGGGCCTCCGTAACACCTCAGCATTGCCACAGGCTGATTGCCGCCATGCCGCATTGAAGCAGTCATTTCTGCAAAAGGATTCCCGACCAAGTATTGAGTGCATAACTGAAGCTAATTATTTGAAGGTTGACTTTTTTTGTATTAAAAACACTTTTCTTTTATTGGTCGGATGAAATATGCTAATTTTTTGAGATAGGAATTTGGGGTTTTCATGAGCTGTATGCCAAAATCATCAGTATCAAAACAATGAAAGACCTGAAATATTTCAGTTGGTGTGCAATGAATCTAAAATATATGAAAGTTTAATTTTTATCATTACATTATGGGAAATAATGAACTTTTATCACAATATGCACATTTTTTTGAGAAGGACCTGTATATTACTGTATATAGCTCTCAGAACTACATGGAGTAAACAAAAGTGTATTTATGCATCTGCTGCCTTTTAATGGTGGTGAAAGTATTCGGTTGTTTAGTGATGACGTACTGTAAGAAGCGCTCTTTCCGGGTCCCGGCCTCAACTCGCTTCACTTGAGAATACGACCTCAGCAGCCATTTATAAGCACTGTTTATTCATATTAAAACATAAGCCTAACACTTTCAAACTTACGGTATAGACTACAGTCTCCGTGCTCACAGTGTCCCAAACACAAATAATTTTTATATATATTTTTTATATTTTAGTTAAAGGTTAAGATTATAACTTTTCACTAGTATTCTATTACATTGTGAGCTTATATTAAAACCTTTTGTTGTTTTCTCGTGGTAACTAATAAAGCGTTTGGACACGGAAGCACTGCTATGTGACATCAGACTTAAGGCTTGACTTGTACCAAAGTTTTAGAAATGATTATGCAGCTTGACCCCTCCAGCGAGCTGCAGCTTATTTGAAGTTGGTATTGCAGTTTGGTTCATAATACATTATTTTCATAAATTTGATGCAAAGTAGATTTTTTTTTTTACAGGATTTTAAGGGTTTAAACTGGCTTTACCATCAAGAAAAGATGAGCATTTCACACATAGGCCATCCGTACTTTTCACCATCAAAAGGCAGCAGGTGCATCTTTTTTATTGTTTAGTCCATATAGCTCTGAGAGCATGAGGTGCATATTTGGATTTTTTTTCAGATACATCAAGGTAAGTGCACAAAGGTCTCTCTCACACCCTATCTTTCTCTCTCTCTCTCTCTCTCTCTCTCTCTCTCTCTCTCTGTCTCTCTCTGGTGTGTTGCATGCTGGGTAGCGAGAGGGTGCGCATGTGCGAGTGTGGTGGAAGAGTGGAGTGTGTTGGTTTGAGCGAGCGAAAAAACTTTTTCTTCTTATCTAATTTTTTCTTTGTTCCCCTCTTTGGTGTTAAATTTAATTATTATTTAGTAAAAGTACTTTTGTATTTTTAGCCGCTCGCGGCTTTTGTCGCGTGACGGTATGGCATCTGACACTGCACAGGTAAACCCACACGTGTCCATGCGAAATGGGTGCAGGTGTGTGGTCGAGCCCGGTGTTAGCGTGGAGGATGTTCTCGTGGTGGTGGGAGAATTGATTGGTTTTGAGAATATTCTCTCAGCATCACGAATGAACAAGGCGATTGTAGTGTTTTTAAAAACGGAACAGTTAGTGAATCAGCTGACAGAGAGCGGGATTTGGATCAATGAAACTTTTGTGCCTGTGACTCCCTTGGCGGCTCCGGCCACGAAAGTAACAATTTCAAATGTGCCACCTTTCATCTCAAATGAAGCCATCATTAAAGAGTTGATTCGTTATGGAAAAATTGCTAGTCCAGTTAGAATGATCCCGCTGGGATGTAAAAACACGGCATTGAAACACGTCCTTTCGTTCAGGCGGCAGGTTTTGATGTTTCTCACTTCTCCCGAGCGCACTTTAGAGATTTCGTTCCGCGTGAGTCATGGAGAAAGTTCATATATGCTGTATGCGAGTACTGATAATCTTAAGTGTTTCGAATGTGGAAATTTGGGCCACAAACGTTTCTATTGCCCGCACAAAAAAGTGGACAATGAACAGCCTTTGCCTGTCGTTTCAACCGAGAGCGGATCGTCAAAAGATAACAACAGTTCGGATATCGTGGAAATTACAACGGCAGGAAAAAAAGTGACAGAGAAAAGGCCTGCTGAACGAATCATCGGGGATAATGAGGTGAGTGAAAGCGATGGTGAGAAAGCTGGATGTAGTTATGCTGTTGTCAGGCATTCAAATCATGAAGTTGAAGATGTGGTTGAGAATGTGACACAGACAGATGTACAAACAGTGGAGGAAGGCTCAGTAGATGAGTTGGATGGAATGTCTCAATGTACAGATGATAGCATGAAAGATGATGATCAATGGGTGGAAGGTGTAGATATGCCAACAGTGGCGAAGGAAGATTTGTATACTGTGGCTGAAATCAGTGAATTTCTTGATGAAACGAAGGGTAGAAAAGTTGAAGTTAGTGATTTTTTTCCAGACTTGGAGAAGTTTATAACATCTGTTATGTGGGCAAGGAGACATAGCAATCATGAAGAGCTTTCACAGCAGAAGCGTTTTAGACTAAGAAAACACATCACTGCAATTCGACATAAAGGTAAAACTGAAAAATTTGGACCAAAGAGGGGTAAAAAATCTAACTAATAATCACTATGGGTAATACGCTTTTCTTATTGTCTGTCTTTTTTCTCTCTCTTCTTCTGATGGACACTTTACGGGTGGGATCCTTAAATGTTAATGGGATGAGGGATAGGAAGAAGGCAGGAAATATAATAGAATTTATCAGGTTGAAAAATTTAGATGTGATTTTCCTGCAAGAAACTCATAGTGATATGAATAATGAGGTTGACTGGCGACTGTGGTGGGGTAATGAGTGTGTTCTTACTCATGGGACTAACCTGAGTGCAGGAGCTGCAATTCTTTTTTCTCCTACCACTAAAGTTAGAATTCTGTCAAAAAAAGAAATTGAACCAGGACGGTTATTGGCAGTTAGAGCTGATATTAATGGTCTGTTTTTTGTTTTTGTTAATATATATGCACCTAATATTGGATCTGATAGGATAAATATTTTTAATAAATTGAAGATCTTCTTAAAACAACAGCAGGTTAATGATTTGATCATTTTAGGAGGGGATTGGAACTGTACACTTGATCCATCTCTTGATAGAAATGGAGAAGAACCTAATTTTCAGTCACCTACGGTTTTAGCTAACATTGTAAAAATTTCTAACTTCACGGATAGTTGGAGAGAAAACAATCCTATGGTAAAACAATATACTTGGGTAAAGGTGAATGAGGGGAGAATTTCAGCTGCACGTTTAGATAGATTGTATTTATCAAATAATATGAAAAATAGAGTTGTACATACAGCTATTATCCCCACATATTTTACTGATCACAAGCTTATTACTGTTGACTGTACTTTGATATCGAGAAGAAATAAGAGGTCATATTGGCATTTTAATGTAAAGTTACTTCAAGATAAGTTTTTTTGTGAATCCTTTAAGCATTTTTGGGAAACTTGGAAAAGCGAAAAATGCAGATATGAAAACATAATTCTCTGGTGGGAAATTGGTAAAACACATATAAGAGAATATTGTCAACAATATACATCTTACTCAACTTTGTGTTTGAAACGAACTTTGGAAGGGATTGAGAAAGAAATTCTAGTCATTGAAGAGAACATGATGAGAGATCTTGATGCGTATGTACAAGAGTGGAGTGATAAGAAATTAAAGTTGAGTTCTGTTCTAAATGAGAAAGTTAAGGGTGCTCTTGTGAGGAGCAGGTTTATGTTATTGAAAGATATGGATGGGCCTACTTCTTTTTTTTTTAACTTGGAACATAAAAGTGTACAAGAAAATAAAATGCTTAGTTTGAAAAACAGTAATGGTCATGAGACAAGCGATCCCGTAGAAATGCGAAGATTGGCAGTGGACTTTTATTCTAAGTTATATTCTGCTGAAAACACAGATGAGAAGAGCCAGAATGAACTTTTACAGAACCTTCCCTGTTTAAACGCTGAAGATAAAAAAACTTTGGAATCAGAACTTACCTTTGGTGAATTAAGTGCTGCGGTATCAGGACTTGCCTCAGGTCGTACCCCAGGTATAGATGGTCTACCTGGCGAGTTTTATAAGCACTTCTGGACCTTAATTGGAACTGATTTCCACGAAGTACTAAAATAAGTTTTTCGAATAGGTTTGATGCCTAAAAGCTGTCAACGAGCAGTTTTAACCCTACTTCCCAAGAAAGGTGATCTTACCTTAATAAAGAACTGGAGACCGGTTGCACTTTTATGTTCCGAATATAAACTAATATCAAAGTGTTTGGCTAACAGGTTAAACAAGATAATGCACAGAATTATACACAAAGATCAATCCTATTGTATAAAAGATAGATGTATCACTGATAATTTGCATTTAGTGCGTGATGTTATTGATTATGCCTTGGAAAATAATGTTGATATAGGGATTTTATCATTAGATCAGGAAAAGGCTTTTGATCGAGTTGATCACCAGTTTCTTTTCAAGGTTTTAAAGGCTTTTGGTTTTGGAGACAAGTTTGTTTCATTGATAAAATTGTTGTATAATAATGCCACATGTATGATAAAAATGGCGGGTGGACTAAGTGTTCCTGTTAAGGTACAAAGAGGCATAAGACAGGGATGCCCACTCTCAGGGCAACTATATAGTTTGGTCATTGAACCTCTCCTCTGTAAATTGAGAGAAAAGCTAACGGGGTTACAGACAAATGTTCTAAATTGTAATGATTGTGTGAAAATCTCAGCATATGCTGATGATATCACTGTGGTTTTAAGAAATGGATATGATGTTCAGGTTTTAAAAGATATTTTGCTGAGTTATGGGAAAGCTTCATCTGCCAAAGTAAATTGGGATAAAAGTGATGCACTATGGTGTGGTGTGGATTATAATGGACCGCAGCTTCCAGCTAGATTACAGTGGGGAAGGGCTGGGTTAAAGTACTTAGGGGTATTTTTAGGTAGAGAGGAATATAAGAAACAGAATTGGGAGGGCCTGATGGAAAAGGTGAGTGCAAGGTTGTCTCACTGGCATTGGCTGCTCCCCCAGCTATCGTACAGGGGAAGAGTTTTGGTCTGCAACAACCTTGTTGCCTCATCCTTATGGCATAAAATGACTGTCTTAGAACCCCCTGAGGAATTGGTGGAAAGTGTTCAAAAACGTCTGGTGAATTTCTTCTGGTCTGGTCAACATTGGCTGAGAGCATCTGCGTTATATCTACCTAGACAAGAAGGAGGCCAAGGATTGGTGGACATTAGAAGCAGAATAAAGACTTTCAGGCTTCAGACGGCAAAAAGACTACTTTATGGAAAAGATGTAAGCTGGACTGGAGTAGCTTGTGCCCTCTTAAGAAAAGCAGGCAATATGGGGCTAGACCGACATTTCTTTCTAATGGACACTCAAGGAATGGATTTGTCTGGACTGACACCTTTTTATCAGTCTATGTTGAAAGCCTGGAAAATATTAAATGTATCAAGGAATCTCCAGGATGTGAGAGGCCTTTGGATGAGAGAGGAACCCCTGCTGTACAATCCTGTTGTGGACTTGGACAATTTGAAGTCATCAACAATGAGGACTGTTTTAAGGAATGTTGGAATAACAAAGATTGGACATTTAATAACAACGAATGAATGGATGTCTGCTGAGATGCTGGCCGCTAAGCTGGGGGTGAGGTCAATTCGCTTGACACAGAGACTGTTGAATGAGCTCTTTGAACGTTTGCCAACGGATTTTAAACGTGGTTTGGAGACATCAAATGAAGATATAGATGTTCCTTTCCCAGAGTTAAAAATTGCACCTGCTTTTAATGCTTTTCAAGAAAGGGAAGGGATTTTGCTTACCTTCAAGACTCCTGAAATGGAACTTTTCAGTGAAACTGGGAAAAAAGCACTGTATGTCACATGTGTCAAAGTCTCACATATGAACTCTTTAGAAGGACTAAAATAATCTAAATGGCAGGAGGATTTTGGACCAGGCACTTCCCCTAAAAGAAGCTGGGGGACCTTGTACAAACCTCCCATTGAAAAAAGGTGCGGGGACCTTCAGTGGAGAATTGTGCATGGTTTAATAGCCACAAACAGATACAGAGCACACATTGATCCACAGGTAGGGGAGGAATGTCTATTTTGTGGGCAAACAGAAACTGTTTTGCATTTGTTTTTTTACTGTGGTAGACTTGAAGCTTTGCTATCTCAAATAGAAGAATGGTGTAGAATTTTAGGAGAAGTGTTCTCACCTGTACTTTTTATTTATGGACCCATGTATAAAAAAAATAGAAAGCAGATCCACGTGATGCTAAACTTTTTGTTTGGGCAGGCCAAAATGGCAATATGGCTGTCACGTAAAGGTAAACTAAATGGTGTGGGGTCAACCGATGCAGTGGCTATCTTAAAGGGTTTAGTCAAATCAAGGCTAACGGTGGAACATGCGTACTATCAACTGATTAAAGACATAGAAACATTTAAATATACTTGGGGAGTGGAAAAGTGTTTATGTGAAATTGATATTGATGGTTCTCTGCAAATTAATTTCTAATTGTTTTTATTTCTCTTAAACAACGAATGGTTTGTTTTTCTTATCTGTTTTTAAACTGTGAGGTGTTTAGAAAATTTTTAAATTGTAATATTTATTACGTATGGTGTGGTGGAATTTGTGTGTAGTTATATTATGTGTAGTAATGTAATTATGTAATTTGTCCGAAAAATGGTAGATTAAAGGATTGTCAAAGTCAAGTCTCTCTCGATCGCTCTCTCTCGCTCTCTTTCTCACACACACATGTGGTGGTTACAAAAATATATAAAGAATTCAAATATATAAAAATATATAATTAATAATAATTAATGTCATTAGAATATGTTGTTGTCATTGAAAAATAAACTAAATGCCGTTAATGCATAGTGTATGATTTTGGATGATGGTGATTGGTATTCCTTGCCTAGTATGGATGATCGATTATTTGATTACTTTTTCCTTGCGACTTTCACCTGCTGGGCAAGGGGATGTGCTACTCAGACAATAAAGAGACTCAGAAGATATAGGAGCAGCTCCGTGTCCTGTGTCTTTTATTAACTCTATATCTCCCCTAACCAGGTATAAAGTAAATTATCTAATTATTACTAATATATAATAATATTATATTAATATATAATATATATAATTATTACTAATAGTAATAATATTACTAATGGTAACCAGATATTAGTAAATTGTAGTGGAAATACACTTTATATCAAGGCTGTAAAAAATGGCAAGTCTCATTGTTTGAAGTGTATTCATTATGTATATAAGGTTCAAAGTTCGGTTCAAGTTTACCGCGTGTTGTCAAGTGTACAACTGGTGAATGCTAAACTGATGGCAGAGACCATGCAGTCATAGAAATGTGAAAACGGTAGTGATAGAATACCATATTGGGGTTTTTGAGAACTAATTTAACAATTAAGTTACAAGTGACAGTGCTAAAAGAAAAATAATCTCTCTAGGATCAAGCCCCGGAAGTGACAGTGGAAACACGACTGGCCCTGACACTAGCACGCCAGCTTTTGGCCCGACAGTGGAAACACGCTATTGATTCATTGATTGCACTTTATTTTACAGTACGTGTACTAACATGTACTTATAGTGTACTTACAGTGTTTTTACATTTACATTTACATTTACATTTATTCATTTAGCAGACGCTTTTATCCAAAGCGACTTACAGATGAAGACAGTGGAAGCAATCAAAAACAACAAAAAGAGCAATGATATATAAGTGCTATAACAAGTCTCAGTTAGGTTAACACAATACTCGTAGCATGGGATTTTAAATAATATAATAAATAAAAAGAAAACAGAATAAAAAATAAAAGAATAGAGCAAGCAAGTTAGAGGTCTTTACACATACACACACACATACATTTACAATTGCATAATAAATGAAAAGAAAATAGAATACAAAAAGATTAGAAAGGTAGTTAGATTTTTTAAAGAATAGAATAAGAATAGTGAGTGTTAAAGTTAGAGGGTCAAATAAAGATGGAAGAGATGGGTTTTAAGCCAATTCTTGAAGATGGCTTCAATTTCAAGTTCATTCCACCAGAAGGGAACATTTAATTTAAAAGTCCGTAAAAGTGACTTTGTGCTTTTTTGGGATGGCACAATCAAGCGACGTTCACTTGCAGAACGCAAGCTTCTAGAGGGCACATAAGTCTGAAGTAACGAATTTAGGTAAATGGGTGCAGAGCCAGTGGTAATTTTGTAGGCAAACATCAATGCCTTGAATTTTATGCGAGCAGCTATTGGAAGCCAGTGCAAATTAATAAACAGAGGTGTGACATGTATTCTTTTTGGCTCATTAAAAATTAATCTTGCTGCCGCGTTCTGAATTAATTGTAAAGGTTTGATAGAATTGGCTGGAAGACCTGCCAAGAGAGCAGTGCAATAGTCCAGCCTGGACAGAACAAGAGCTTGAACAAGGAGTTGTGCAGCATGTTCCGAAAGAAAGGGCTTGATCTTCTTGATGTTGAATAAAGCAAATCTGCAGGATCGGACAGTTTTAGCAATGTGGTCTGAGAAAGTCAGCTGATCATCAATCATAACTCCAGGGCTTCTAGCTGTTTTTGAACGAGTTATGTTAAAATGTGATGGAACGATGGGTTTGCCTCTAGTGAAGTATAACCACACTTTGGAACGTTTTACCGTCTCCGCCATCATCACTCTTTGTATTAAGCAGGAGTTTTTGTAATGTAAGGGGCTGTTTGCATATCGCGTTTAAAAACGCGTGGAAAACGCTGGGCGCGCCGCTTTCTGATTTTTTTCCCCAAAGCCTTCGGGCACTTGCGCTCCTGAGGAGTCTGCCGTTGCTAAGCAACCATGACCAGCTCTCTCCACGAAGACTCGGAAATTTCAGCAATGGATGAATGGATTTGATGAATGGATGAATGGATCGTCAAAAGACGAGATATATAAACGGCCCTTTATGCGTATATGTGCCGCGCTCGTTCTTGTTGTGTGTGTGTGTGACTGACAGACAGCCTCCGCTGCGCGCATGAGAGATCTCTTAGATCTCATAGACATAATTAAAAATATCTTAATAATATCGCAAATTAGAAATGTTTGGTAAGATAAAATGTGCACGATAACATCATTAATCAAATCTCTTCGCCATCATCACTCTTTATTACTAAGCGGGAGTTTTCATACTGTTAAGTCTGTGCGTTAGCCGCGCTCGTTGTGGTGTGTGTGTGTGTGTGTGTGTGACTGACAGACAGCCTCCGTGGCGCGCATGAGCGATCTCGCAGATCTCACAGACAAATGTCTTAATATGATCGCACATTAGAAATGTTTGGTGAGAAAATGTGTACGATAACATTATTAAGCAAAATTACATAGTACATTATTTTTTCCCCTCCAGTACCGAAAGCAGAACCGGTACCGTCAGATCTTACTGATACTACGGTCTTTCATAATTTAGCCCAAGGGGCCAGTTTAATACCGGGTTTCGGTACCCATCCCTATATATTAGACAGCAATTTGTCTTTTGAAAATCATATGTCCAATGTTACAGGAACTGCATTCTTCCATCTTAGAAACATTGCCAAGCTACGAAACATGTTAACTGTTTCTGATGCAGAAAAGCTAGTTCATGCATTTATGACCTTTAGACTGGACTATTGTAATGCACTTCTAGGTGGTTGTCCTGCTTCGTCAATAAACAAGCTACAGGTAGTCCAAAATGCAGCAGCTAGAGTCCTTACGAGGTCAAGAAAATAAGATCATATTACCCCAATTTTACAGTCTCTGCACTGGCTACCTATTAATTTCCATATCAGTTACAAGGTATCAATACTTACCTATAAGGCCCTAAATGGTTTAGCTCCTGCGTACCTAACTAGCGTTCTACCACGCTACAACCCATCACGCACCCTAAGGTCACAAAACACTGGACTTTTGGTAGTTCCTAGGATAGCAAAGTCCACTAAAGGAGGTAGCGCTTTCTCACATTTGGCTCCCAAACTCTGGCATAGCCTTCCTGATAATGTTCGGGGTTCAGACACACTCTCTCTGTTTAAATCTATAATAAAAACGCATCTCTTTCGCCAAGCATTTGAATAATGTGGGGGTGTTAAAGGGGGGTGAAATGCTAATTTTCACTCAGTATCCTGTTAATCTTGAGTACCTATAGAGTAGTACTGCATCCTTCATAACTCCAAAAATTCTTTAGTTTTATTATATTCATAAGAGAAAGATAGTCTGTACCGATTTTTCCCGGAAAAACATGACTGGCTGGAGGCGTGACGTGTGGGCGGAGCTAAAGAATCACGAGCACCAGTAAGCTTTTGCGTTGAGAGCGTTTGGAAGCTGTGACTTTGCCGTGAGGAAAAAAACATCCAAAACAAACCATGGCTAACAGTCAGATTCAGCCGTTTATTTATGATCCAACCCGGGTCCAACCCTCGAACCCGGGTCTCCGGCATGGGAGGCGGACGCACTAACAAGGAGGCAGAGATATTTTAAGCAGTTTTACTCACCGCCTGCGCTTCCAACACACGATCGTGACCCTTTTTCGTTGGGATTGCATCATCCTTAAGGAATAAACGATACGCAAATCCGTCGTCAAACTGGGCCTTGTTTGTAAAACAAGCATCTTCTAAATGCAGGGAACAAACACAAACACTTGCACAACTCCGTTGATGCTCTGTAAAAATAAACTCCATCCATTGGTCCCTTAATGCTTTTTTTTTTTTTTTTTTTTGGTAATCTGTGCAGGGTTGTCTTGCCTTGGCAAACAAAAATACACTTCTTTTGTGACATTTCTGATCAGTGAATAAATGTCTGTGCTCTCAGTGCTCTGCTATACGGGAGTGCGCGCTCTTCCGGAAGAAGTGCCCTTAGGACCCATATAATGAAAATCCGCTCCATCTAACGTCACACAGAGCCATACTCGAAAAAAAACTTTCCGAAACTTGTGACAAACCGGAAGGAGTATTTTTGGAACAGAAATACTCCTTCAAATGTACAACTTAATTTTTGAAACTTTGTCCATGTTTAGCATGGGAATCCAACTCTTTAACAGTGTAAAAAACTCAGTATGCATGAAATAGCATTTCACCCCCCCCTTTAAATTGTGAGTGTAGTTGCATCTGATCAAATGTGCATTTTTATTCATTAGCTTGGGTTAAACAAATTTTACTTTGTTGGATCAGCAGCTATGCTAATGATGTCTCTATTTAGTTTCTATGTTTTGCCACGGGATTTACATCCCGCGGTAACTAGGTTTTACACAAGCTCCAGTCTGGATCCAGAACACCTGAAAAGAGATGATGCTGACCCTCAGAGGACCTCAGATGATGCTAACCCTGAATCAACAATCAGAACTAACAATTATTGCTAAATGTGTGTCTGCATCATATAATAATTATTAATTAATGATATTAATAATGTTCATCGGCTAGCTGACTACGTCTTGTATTATTTTTTTTTTTTTTAAACTAACTCAGCGATGACATTTCTATCCATCTCAAACAATTTTAAGTGCATAGTAACAAAAAGGATAAGACAAACAATAACAACATTACAAAAATGAATATTAAAGAGGATAGAACTCACAGCAATAACATTGCTAATACAGGGCTCCACATTAAGCTTTTACATGAGCTTGTCCTTCGGACAAGTAAGTCAATCGTTCACTTGTCAGAGTAAAAAAGTATACTTGTCCGGGGAAAAAAATGTTTGTTTGTTTTTTGGCACAAATGTAATTTATTCTGAAACGGTCTCATCAGTGCTCTATCAGGTATTACTTTCATCAGTATATTTTTTTATATTTGCCTTAAATTGATTGCTGTTACACTTTAACTTTATAAAGGAAAATATTTTCCTAAACTGATTAAATGTAGATGTCTACATTTATGTTGAATTCTCACATGCGATCAATACATTACGTTAGAATAATAAAACATTAAGGTTGTTATTATTATTAAAATGAAATCAGTATCAACAAACTCTATCTGACCAAATGAATAAATTATGTTATTAGATTAATGTTTTACTTTTTGACATACACAATATGAAATGTTGGAAAAATGCAATGATACTTTTAAATATGATATTAAACCACCAGTATTATTATTATTATTATCATCTAATGGCATCAATAAAGCTTCAATAAACCGTAATGAAGTGTTGGGACTTCTATTCGTGGACCCTGATTCTGAAGGGGAATATCTGCATTCAGATGATGCATGATGGTGATACTGAAGATCATGGTGATACTGAAAGTGAAAGTATAGCCCTACACCAAGCATAAAGGTGAATCCTTTCCCAATGTAGATGGTCCTTTGCCCAATGTCAGTGGTATGAACAATGTTTCCTGGGGGCATAGTGTTCATCGCGAAATTAGCAGGTGTGTTAGTGTTGCAGGGAACGAGACGGGAGAATTTTACCGTGCTAGACATGTAGCTTTGTCATCTGACCCTTTGTGTCTCCGCAATCACGGCGACAGTATTGTGGTGGAGACAAAATGTAATCCCTAACATAAACATTGGGTCATCCTTAATATTTTTATAATTGACAGAAAGTCTTTATCTTGTATGACTTTTAACATATAGGGCCCTATTTAAACGATCTGAAACGCAAGTGTCAAAGCGCGAAGCGCAAGTAACTTTGTGGGCGGGTCTCGGCGCTGTTGCTATTTTCCCGGCGGGATAAATGGCTCTTGCGCCCGGCGCAAATCTAAAATGGGTTGGTCTGAAGTAGCTTCATTATTCATAGGTGTGGTTTGGGTGTAACGTGAAATAAACCAATCAGAGCGTCATCCAACATTCCCTTTAAAAGCAGGTGCGCAAGTTCCATTATGGATTGCTATTATGGCGGCGTATTTACCAGGCGCACGCCAGGAGCGGTTCACAGCCGAGGAGACGGATTTTCTTGTAAGAGCAGTGAAAGACAGGGAAGTTGTATTGTATGGGGATGGGAGAAACCCACCCAAAATAGCGTCGGTTAAACAGGCGTGGGAGGAAATAGCCACAATTGTTTCATCAGCTGGCATCCCCAGGACGTCGCACCAGTGCCGCAAGCGCTACAATGACATCAGAAGACGGGGAAAGTCCAAGCTTGCCAGCATCAATCGGGCACGCCGTGTAACGGGAGGTGGATCTGCCTCTACTCAGGACCTGACGCCAGCAGAGGACATCGCTGCGTCCACCCTCACCGCTGAAAGCGTTGAAGGATTTGGGGGTTTTGAAATCGGCACCCAATCAGAAACACAAGCAGTCCAACCCCAAGGTACACAAATTCACATACAAGGTTTCTTACGAAAATATTTTAATCGTTATTTACATGAAAAACATTTAACGCAGCCACACAATAAAGAAAAGCAATGTAACAGCTTCGCAGGAAGACCCTGGCCTCGCGAGCCGTGCGCACGGGCCATCTGAGGAGGGAACAGCGCAAACCATCAAGGTCCAGACCTACTGCACACCGTGGCAGCATTGCTAGACCGGAGGACCACCCCTTCCTGCAGCTCCAGCAAACCGGATTTGAAATGCTGGAGCGGGAGCTGTCTGGGATGCGGCAAAGTGTGAATGGCCGTCTTGACCGGATGGCGATGTTGCTGCGGCCTCTCGGGCGCATCTCCTCAAGCCTGGAGAGGATTGCTGCAGCCATGGAGCGTGGCCCTTCAAGCGCACCACCACCCCCTGTTGTGCCTCTTCCTCCTTCCCCCACTCCATCTCCATCCACCCGTTCCACCAGGCGCACATCGCGCAATGCCATTCCCGGACCCTCAGGTGTCCAATCCCGCCGTGGCGCGCGTCGCAAAACTACCAGAGGAGGGAAAAAGAAATAAACTTTTTCTGTTTAAATATTTTTAACCTCATTTTCCATTTGTATTTTTTTTATCAATTACTGTTTGCTATTGATTTTCCTTTTTGACAAAATACAAAGAAATTTCACAAATAAATACTTTTGAATGTTTTGGACTCGTTCTCTGAATCACGAGTATGGTTATATTTTTGCAATGTAGTATAACATTAGACCGAGATAAATTTGCTTACCTCACTATAGACGATGCAGCAGTTCTTCTGTCAAATAAGCTCTCCTCTCCCGTGCTGCTGCTGGGGCATTTGGGTTAAGTGGCATCGGCACATGCAGTTCACCATCACGTCTCCTTAAGTCCTCTAATATTTGCTCATCTATGTCAACAACACAACCTTGATTTATGGAAATGTTGTGTAAAACACAACACGCCACAAAGAATGCTGCGGCCTTTTGAGGACTGTACTGTAAAGTGCCTCCTGATCTATCCAAACACCTGAAGCGCATTTTCAGTATGCCGAACGTTCGTTCAATTACACAGCGTGTTTGTGTGTGTTTTCTATTAAACTGCATTTCACGAATTGTTGCTGGCATCAAATATGGTGTCATCAGCCATGTCTTTAACGGATACCCGTTGTCCCCTAACAGCCACCCATCCAACTGGGGATTCCCCTCGAAGATGGCAGGAATGGTAGAGTTTGCCAGTATGAATGAGTCGTGGCTCGAGCCAGGATAATTCGCAAAGACATGGGTGATTTTACTATAAGCATCGCAAATGACTTGTACGTTGATTGAATAGGTTCCCTTGCGGTTGATGTATACAAGTGCGTTTTCTGATGGGGCACGTAGCTGCACATGGGTGCAGTCTATAACACCAAGGACACCAGGGAACCCATACTTCGCACAAAATGCCTGCTTTGCTCTTTCCTGGTTGTCAGGTGTGACAGGGAATTTGATGTATTCCCCAGCATGTCGGACTAGACCTGATGTAACTGCATGTATAGCCGAACTTATGGCAGATTGTGAAATGCCTCCAATGGAGCTAAGGGGGTGCTGGAACGACCCAGATGCATAGAAATGCAATGCCGCTGTAACCTTTACTGCCACGGGGAAGGCATAGGGACATTGTGCATCAGTCCCCAGCTCATCTGCCAGGAGATGGCAGATGTCTGTCACAGCCTGTCGGGTCAGGCGTAACTTTCTTATGCATTCCTCCTCACTGAGGGAGAGATAGGTCTGTCTGGGCCGGTATACCCTCTCCCTCCGGCGTCTAATTCGTTGTCCCAAGACATACTCCATCTCAGTGTGCAAAAGAAAAAAATATGAGCAAGCTGAACTTAACTGGTAAGTTGAAGACTAAGGTTTTTAATGTACTTACATTATGGTAAAGGTGATTTCACAGTCTTTTTTTTTCAGTCTTTCAGTTTTTTCAGTTTTTTAGTCGATTTTTTTTTCCTGGTTCTTGACGGACAAACCAATTTGTCAGATGTCCTTATATACATATATGTCTTGCCACTATTGGGCAAACAGGTCTGATCCTTAATTACTACAATTAGCCTGAATAATTTGTAAGCTAGATTTATGCCTATTTTTTCACATCTTCGTGGCACACCACAATGATTTCCGTCATCTCATGTGTTAATATTTTTTTTAGTGTAACAATTTATGATTTGCAAAAATAACTGTTGCATCTGTGTAGATTACATGAGCAAAGTGTATGCGCGTTGTGCACGCTACACATTATGGTCAAGCATGCGCCCCTAAAATAGCATAATGAACAACGCGCAACGCGCCACTGACTTTAGACTAGGTTTTTTCTGGTCAGTGGCGCAATTGTTTAATGGAACAGCAAAATAGCACCAGAGATTGTTTGCGCCGGAACACGCCTCCTTTTTTGCGCTGAACCGCCCAGGGAGCGCAAGTTCATTCACTAGTTTACCGACGTGCTTCTGTGGAGGGAAAAGCGCGCTTTGCGCGGGTGCAAAATAGGAATGACACATGCGTCGGTGTACAAAGTAAATTGCGCTGGGTGCAAGATAGGGCCCATAGCCTTTTGAAATTAAGATGTCAAAATCGAACGCTTAAGAAAAAAAAAACTCTGGCGCCTAAAGGGTGTTAGCTTCCATCAAGAGGGTAGGTGACCTCCATGTATTTTTGGTCAACGAATTATGCCTCAAATTTGGGTTGGCCAACTCTCACACTATTCTGAGACCCCAGCCTGAATATTCAATTCAATTCAATTCAATTCAATTCAATTCAAGTTTACTTGTATAGCGCTTTTTAAGATACAAATCATTGCAAAGCAAATTTACAGAAAATTAAATTTCTACAATATTTAGTAGTAGCTTGTCAGTGGTGACTATCAGTTTATGTGTATATCAAAGTAGTGGGAAGTTGTGGCCTAGTTGTTTGAGAGTTTGACTCCTAGCCCTAGGGTTGTGGGTTTGAGTCTCGGGCCCGGCTATACCACGACTTAGATACCCTTGAGCAAGTCATAAATGGCTGCCCACTGCTCCGGGTGTGTGTTCGCAGTTTGTGTGTGTTCACTGCTGTGTGTGTGCACTTTGGATGGGTTAAATGCAGAGCAAGAATGTCACGTCACGTTCAAATGGCAAGAAATTTCAGAATAATTAATACAAGACGTAGTCAACCAGACGATGAACACTATTAACAGTAATTATTATATGATGCCATCACACTTGTAACAATATTTGTTAGTTCTGTATGTTGATTCAGGGTTAGCATCATCTGAGATCCTCTGATAAAAATAGGTAGCCAATTCAGAGACTGTAAATTAGAGTAATATGATCATATTTTCTTGACCTGGTAAGGACTCTAGCTGCTGCATTTTGGACTACCTGTAGCTTGTTTATTGAAGATGCAGGACAACCACCTAGCAGTGCATTACAATAGTCCAGTCTAGAGGTCATGAATGTATGAACTAGCTTTTCTGCATCAGAAACAGGTAACATGTTTCATAACTTGGCATGTGAAATGTGATTTTCTAAAGACAAGTTGCTGTCGAATATAACACCCAGATTTCTGACTGTAGAGCAAGTAACAGAACATTACTAGTTGCAAACTGTAGTCTAATAGATTCTGTGTTTTTTGGTCCAATAAGTAATATCTCTGTCTGAAAATTATTGGTCATCCAAACTTTTACATTTTAACACACTCTGTTAGTTTAGATAAATTAAACGTTTCATTTGGTCTCGTTGAGATATATACTGTATTTGAGTATAATCAGCATAACAGTGGAAACCAATCCCGCATTTTATAATAACATTACCAAGGGTCAACATGCATATTGAAAATAACAAAGGATTTTATTTGAGATAAATGAGATGACTCCCCAGTTATATAAACAAAATTGTAGCGATCGGACAGGTAGGATCTAAGCCATATTAGAGCCTGCCCTTGAATACCTGTAAAGTTTTGTAATCGATCTATGAGTATTTAATGATCTATGATGTTGAACGCAGCTTGCTTATTTGGGGTCACTTCATCTACAGCGATATCATTGATTTGATTGCAAATGAATGCACAATGAATGCTTTTTCTGAGAGTTTTCTCATGCAAATGTGTTATTGTGTGTTTGTATTCATGCACTCACCACAGACTTTACTATCACATTTTTTTCGTTCATTTTCCAAAGCAATATGTTACATAGTAGTTCAAAAGACTACTTATTGGTTTAATATGGGACAGTTTGAACCAATCTGGGCATGGAGGTGGGACTAAGCATCAACAATCATCTCTGTTTGACTCAGAGGAACGAAAGCATTGGTTTCTTCTGAAGAATCAATGTTGTCAAAATGCGATGATGTAATCAAAGTCTTGGTCTTTGAGGGTTAAGAGGATCAGCATTAATAGAGGCTCTCCACATAAGCCCTGTCCTATCTCCCACCCCAGTAGCTGCGAGGGTATCATGTGGCTTAATATGGGGGCTGGAAGGATCAAAAGTCGATCAGGACTGTGGTTGAAACACGGGCTGAATTCCTAAGAAAGGCAACAGGAGGTTGTGAATAATTCCTAGTGCAAGAGTCAGAAGCAAGATAACCAACCAACCAACTCTTTCACAGAACAGCTTTCAACATTAACACCACTAGAACAATTATTGACAATTTCAATTCGGAGAAAAGATTGTCTAATTTGGGACAAGTAATCAAGATGCAACGCCGGTCAGGACATGTAAACCCATGAGAGTAATAAACAAGATCCTTGGATTGACTTCCCCACATGTAGCAGGACCTCTTAACCTCTGGTCCCCACAGAACATCTTTTGTCAGAGAATGGCACAAGAACTGTCTTTTAATGAATTTAAAAAGACTTGAATGAATATCAGTCCATTGCTTAACTACATATTCATTTATGTGTAACCCACACATTTGACTATCATGTATATTATCACTTATTGAGTATGTCTTTTAATAACTATTGGATAACTTAAGGATACATATTCATGTTCAGTATGTATGTGTTTGAATCTATTAGCTTGAAACAGTCCTGACCATCAGTTATTTGTCAAATGTATCATGTTCTTGTTATAGGAATCATGTCCAAAATTAGACCTTGCAAGAGCGGTAAAATTCGGACCACGTGCTTGATAAGATAACAAATGATTTATGATACCTCGAGCAAAGACGATATCTAATTGGTCAACACAACATTTGAGGTGTGGCCAAGAGGCCAGTTTAAATACTTAGGACACCATAAAATCTTACTTTAAGTTTGCTTTTAGCTTTTAGCCATGCTTTTAGTCATCACTGTAAGCGTTCTTTGAGCACGGTTCCAGCATGCTTCGGCCTGCACGCCTGCTGCTACTTAGCCACGATGAGAAGAAACACCACCTAGTCTCCTCAAACTTTACTTATGTTCTTTTACTTTCGTTTCGTTTCTTTTCCGTTTGAGTGTTTCCGGTTCTGAGTTAAGTTTTGTAACGCTGTGTCCCCGAGTCTGGTATCGAGTGCCCGTTCAACTTCAACCAGTCCACACAACTCTGCATCGTCAGCCAACGACCAACCACAGGCTTCCCAAGATGTCATTTCAACGACTACTGAACTTCCAGCCAATCAGCAACGCTGGGAAACCCCTTTCCAACGACAACAAAGGGAACCCCTTTGCACAGGCAAAGCAAGTACCTCCAGACTGATCTATACTGGTGTATCTAATATAATTTAAACCTCGTTGAGGAACTCAATGCGAGGGTTAATTAACCCTTGTTCTTTGTTCAAATTCATCACCCTTTCTTTATGTTCAGGATTAAAACATCCACTCAATTAAACTGCTGTAAAAATGTATCAGATTCATATTTATTTGTATTTTTTTTTTTGCATTAATCTGTTAATCAACTTCAGTCCTGATCAAAATTACCAAATGTTTTTAAAAATCCAAGATTTTAACTGATTTGGGGAAGAAAAAAACACACAAAATGACTTATTTTCAATAGAAAAGTATTTGTGGTTGGATTTTTTTTAACATATATATTGTTAATTTGTCTATGTGGTTTTTTAGACAAAACATGACAAACCCATTAATCAACTAAATCGCTGAGTATTTTCTCCTTAAAACTGTAGTTTCCCAATGGCAGTGCCAGAAATAAGGTTTGAAACAGCCCTCGGTTTGCTATGTCATAATCCAATAACCAGTCCCATCAAGGGATTGTTACGGATTACTCGGGAGGCTGAGGAGTAACAGAAAGATAGGTTTATTTAGGACACAAGCAGAGTTGCACGTAGTGTTGGGTAGAGTGATGAATGGATCCGTGATAGCTGGGTGAAGACGTCAGAGGAGGGAGGTGAACCACACACACGCAAACAGGGAATCGTGATCTTCCGAGAATCGCTGGAGAGAGGTAAGTAGAGGAAGAGTTAGTCCTTAGAGTTAGCATACAGGTAAGACCTTGTCGCGAATGAGACCGGACGCTGACTGAGTGCGTGTGTGTGGTATTTATGGTGCAGATGTGATTGGGAAATTATGAGGGTCAGGTGGATGTGCTCAGTACTCAGGTGAGGGCGTGCAATTGTGATTGAGTGGAGGTGGAACCTGGCGTGTTTGTAACAGTAACTCCCTCCCCACGGCCCACTCCTGAGGGCCAAGGACCCCGACGACATGGTGGATGTCCTCTTCCCCTGGGAGCTGGTTGGTCAGGATGATTGGAGTGGAAGGTGTCCAGCCAGGATGTCATTGCGTGGGAGCCATGAACGTTCCTCTGGACTTTGTCCTTCCCAGTCCACTAGATATTCAAGTTGTCCACCACGCCGCCGGGAGTCCAGGATGTCACTAACTTCATAGGCCGCACTGTCTTCTAGGGGGAGTGGGTGGGGGGGGGAGAGACAGAGGGATGGTGAGGTTTTAGGAGAGACACATGGAAAGTGGGGTGAATCCGGTACTCTGTGGTTAATTGGAGTTTATAAGTGACCGGATTGATCTGCTGGAGGATGGTGAATGGGCCAATGAATCTGGCAGGGCAGGCGCAGGCGGATGTCCTGGGTGTACAGCCAGACCTTCTGGCCGGGTTAGTACATTGGGGCCTCAGATTGGCGAAGGTCGGCTGTCGTTCTGCGTCTGCGTAATGCCCGATCGAGTTGGTGGTGTGCCGCGTCCCAAACCCTCTCGCTCTCCCGGAACCAGTAGTCGATGGCGGGGACATCCGAGGGTTCACCTGACCAGGGGAATAGAGGAGGTTGGTAGCTGAGAATGCACTGGATTGGAGTGAGTCCAGTTGTAGGTTGTCGAAGGGAGTTTTATGCGTACTCGGCCCACCCAAGGAACTGGTTCCAGGAGTTTTGGTGGCTGTGACAGAAGGTACAGAATCTCCTGGACCTTCCTCTCCGTCTGCCCGTTTGACTGGGGATGGTAACCAGAGGACAGGCTGATGGCCACACCTAGGAGTGAGTGGAAAGCCTTCCATACCAGGGGAGATGAACTGTGGACCTTGTTCCGAGACAATATTCTCTGGGATGCAGAGGTACCTGAAGACATCGATAAATAACAACTCGGCCGTTTCCATGGCCGTGGGCAGACCCTTCAGGGGGAAAAGATGACATGATTTAGAAAATCTATCCGCTATGACAAGAATGCAGGTATTATTATCTGAAGGAGGAAGATCGGTAATGAAATCCACCCCTAGGTGTGACCACGGGCGATTGGGCACGGGCAGAGGATGGAGCTTGCCTGATGGAAGATGGCGAGGGCTCTTGGACATGGCGCAGTTTGTGCATCCGTTCACGTACCTCCTGACATCCGAGGCCATGTTGGGCCACCAGAAGTGTTCTTTAAGCAACGAGAGGGTTTCATTGACCCCCAGGTGACCAGTGCCAAGAGATGTGTGAGTGGAGTGAATGAGTGGAGTGCGCCGTGTCCTGGGAATATACTGATGTCTCGGTGGGCAACCCGGCGGGGTGTTCGTAGTAGGATCGTCAGGAGGAATGGTCTCAGCAGAGCAGGTAATAGGGGAGACAATGACCTTTTCAGGGAGAATGGTTTCGGGTTCTTTGAGATTCTCTTCAGGGGCATGACACCGGGAACGGGCGTCAGCCTTTACGTTTTTCACCCCTGGGCGAAATGAGATGGTAAAGTGGAAGCGGGTGAAGGATAACGCCCAGCGGACTTGTCTTGGTTTTACCTTTTGGCCACTCAAAGATACTCCAGGTTTTTGTGATCTGTGAGAACCAGAAAGGGGTGTTTGGCTCCCTCCAGCCAATGCCTCCATTCTTCCAAGGTCAACTTGATGACCAACAGCTCCCGGTTGCTGATGTCATAGTTGACCTCCACCGGGTTGAGCTTCCGGGAGAAGAAGGCGCATGGGTGGAGGAGAGTGGGATTCCCCCACTGCTGAGATAGGACCGCTCCCACTCCGGTAGTTGAGGCGTCAACTTCCACAATGAAGGGTCGGTTAGGGTCGGGATGGACCAGGAGTGGGGTGGTCGTAAAGGCCTCTTTGAGGGTGTGGAAGGCCTCTGTGGTGGCAGGAGTCCAGGAGAGAGATTTGGGTTTGTTACGGAGGAGACTGGTGAGAGGGCTGGTGATGGTCTTGAAGTTTTGAATGCACCGTCTATAGAAGTTGTCAAAGCCAAGGAACCACTGTAATTCTTTGATGGTGGTAGGAGTGGGCCAATCTCTGATGGCATTTACCTTACCCTCGTCCATTCGGATGCCACTTCTGCTGATGTTGTATCCAAGGAACTGCACTGAGTGCTGATGGAAAGAGCACTTCTCAGCCTTGAGGGAGAGTTGAAAGGCCCTCGTTGCAGGACCTCCGCAACATGGTGTTGATGTTCTGCCAGGCTCTGGGAGTATATGAGGATATCATCTATGTAGACAAGGACGAACTTATGGAGGAACTCCTGGAGCACCTCATGGATAAAGTCCTGGAAGACAGAGGGGGCGTTAACAAGTCCATACGGCATCACACAGTATTCATAGTGGTCAGTAGGGGGTATGAAGGCAGTTTTCCACTCATTCCCCTCTCGTATCCGGATGAGGTTATAGACGCAGCGGAGGTCCAACTTGGTGAATACAGTGGCACCACGGAGATGTTCCAAGGCAGCTGGGACGAGGGGAAGTGGGTACCTGAACTTGACAGTGATGTTGTTGAGAGCCAGATAATCGATATATGGTCTTAAACCTCTGACCTTCTTCTCCACAAAGAAGAAACTTGAAGCAGCAGGGGAGGTAGATGGACGAATGTAACCCTGGGTCAGCGCCTTCTTGATGTATTCCTCCATGGCCTCCTCCTCCGGAATGGATAGGGTGTACAGTATATCCTTCCTTTAGGCACTGGTTTACCTGGCAGCAGATCGATGGCACAGTCCCACGGCCGGTGTGGAGGCAGCTTAGAAGCCCATTTGGGGCAGAAGACATCACTGAAGGGGGCGTAGCAGGTAGGGATGGAAATGGATTGGTTTTCCACTGGGCTCTCTATTGAAGTAGAACAAACTGGAAGAGGTTCAGGGGAAGGTGTGGCTGGGACTGGACAACCAGAGATGCAGCTCTTGAAAAAGGCATGGCCCCACTTCAGGACTTGAGCCCGTTTTCCAGATGATTACAGGATTGTGCTGCTCTAACCATGGGTGCCCTAGAATTACGTGGATTCCTCCAGAACCAAGCGGTGGATTCCTCCAGAACCAGCAGATGGATTTCCTCATGATGGATTAGTCTGGTTTGGAGGGAAATGGAACCCACAGTATGACGTACACATCTTCTACACATCTTCTACTGGTGAGCGGTTTCATTTGGTATTTTGAAGGGAGAATGGCACTCACCATGGGACGAGGAGGACGGACGGGGCATACAGCGATGGCATGCCCCGGGCTGCACAGTAGAGGCACAGATTCTGAGCCAGCCGTCTTTGTCTTTCAGTCATTGAGAGACGATATGAGCCTCTCACCAATTGATGAGTCCCAAGCTGGTCTGCCAAAAACTTCTCGGAAATGGTCAATGAAGCTGGAATAAGACTGGATAACTGGGTTATTTTTAGTCCATATAGAATCTGCCCACAGTAGTGCTTTACCTTGCAGTTGAGAAATTACAAAGGCTACCTTGGATCTCTCGGTGGGATAAAAGTGCGGTTGCATCTCCAGGACCAGCAAGCATTGAAGGAGGAAACCGCTGCACTCCTCCACCGAACCAGAGTAGGGTGCCAGCCTGGCCATGGGACTGGCATGAACGGAAGGTGAGGAATTGCTGGCATCATTGACGGAAGTGCTCGCTGGTGTTGGGGATGCAGTTGTAGCAGTGAGTGTTCTACGGAGTGCTTCGACCAGATCTTTAAAGGGGTCCGTGAGTCTCATGCTTGTGCCTAGTGTTGTTGGTCCGGTCATCTGTTACGGATTACTCGGGAGGCTGAGGAGTAACAGAAAGATAGGTTTATTTAGGACACAAGCAGAGGAGCAGGTAGTGTTGGGTAAAGTAATGAATGCATCCGTGATAGCTGGGTGAAGACGTCAGAGGAAGGAGGTGAACCACACACACGCACACAGGGGATCTTGATCTTCAGAGAATCGCTTGAGAGAGGTAAGTAGAGTAAGATTTAGTCCTTAGAGTTAGCATACAGGTATGACCTTGCCGCGAACGAGACCGGACGCTGACTGAGTGTGTTTGTGTGGTATTTATGGTGCAGATGTGATTAGGTAATGATGAGGGTCAGGTGGATGTGCTCAGTACTCAGGTGAGGGCGTGCATTGTGAATGAGTGGAGGTGGAACCTGGCGTGTTTGTAACAGGGATAGATTCCTATCACTAGCAGGCAAAATATACCAATAGCAGCACAAAACCAAACATAAATTAGAGCAAAAAACCCATGAAGTCATGGTTTAATGTGAATATAGAACTGCTAACTCGCATTATAAGGTGTGTCAACAGTGTAAAAGTAGCCCGGAGCCAGAATCACCTCTCATGCATCGGCATCTGCACTTGACACGCGTATGCTTGCAGACGTGAATTAAGATTCACAAGCCGCTAGATTCGAGTCTTCAAGGCATTTTAGGACACAGCATTATCAAGTACATTTTTTACCTTTACTGCACTACAGTGGATCAGGGGCCTGATGTATATGTGGCAGGTAAATGTGCGTACATATAGGGATTAAAAAAAAAAAATAAAAATAAACTAGGCATAAATATGTGCGCACTGTACCGTCACTCTAGACCATGCACTTTTTTAGTGGAGTTGGGGAAATAAGGAAGCAAACGTTTATTTTAAAGTTTGTTTTACATTTGGCATACACATTTAGATTAAATATGACACTGAATAATGAAGTTAAAGGTGCAGTAGGGAACTTTTGTAAAAAAATATTTTTTACATATTTATTAAACCTGTCATTATGTCCTGACAGTAGAATATGAGACAGATAATCTGTGAAAAAAATCAAGCTCCTCTGGCTCCTCCCAGTGGTCCTATAGCCATTTGCAGTTACAGACCGCTCCCAGTAAGAAATCAACCAATCAGAGCTGCGGTCCGTAACTTTGTTTGTATTAAAAATGTAGAAAAATGTATATAATAAGCGAGTACACCATGAATCCATTTTCCAAACCGTGTTTTTGGCTTGTCCTGAATCACTAGGGTGCACCTATAATAAGTGTTTATATTCTGACTATTTTAGATTGCTCCGGGGGTACCGCGGCGGAGTAACCCAGTACCTTTGTGATTCTTCATAGACATAAAAAGAGAGAAGCAGTTCCGGCTACGATGTTCTTCCGCAAGACGCAAGCAGTTCTGTTTAACCGCTAGAGCGTCAAAAGTTCCCAAAATTAACCCCACTTCTCGAAATTAACATATAGTCTGTATCTCACATTTTTGTAACGTCTTGTACCCTTTAGAATCACAATCAGAATGAGCTATATTGCGAGGTATGTTTATATTAATGAGGAATTTGTTTTCATGACAAAAGTTCCGCAGTGCAACAGAATGACAGCGACAGAACAAAAAACTAATAATAAAATAATAAAAAATACAAATACATAGGTAAGGAATAACAATATAAAAATTTACAATTGTATGTGCAGGTATATTACAATAGGCAGTTTTGTATCTACAGGTGTATTTTGTTCAAAAGTTTAAGTGTAGACTAAATATGTGTGTTAGATAAATAAGTGTATGTGTGTTTAAATAGTGTTGTGTGTTCCACAGTTATTATCAAGTGTTCATTAGATTGATTGCCTGGGGGATGAAACTGTTCCTTTGTCTAGTCGTTCTGGTGCTCAGAGCTCTGTAGCATCGACCAGTTGGCAGTTCAAAGAGGGAGTGTGCTGGATGTGAGGGGTCTAGAGTGATTTTGCCAGCCCTTTTGCTCACTCTGGATAAGTACAATTCTTGAATTGAAGGCATGGTTGTACCGATGATTCGCTAAGCAGTCCGGACTACCCTCTGTAGTCTTCTGAGGTCAGATTTGGTTACTGAGCTGAACCAGACTGTTATTGAAGTGCAGAGAATGGATTCATAGCAGAGTAGAACTGTTTCAGCAGCTTTTGTGGTAGATTTAATTTCATCAGCTGGCAAAGGAAGTACAACCTCTGCTGGGCCTTTTTCACAATGGAGTAAATGTGAATGTTCCCATAAGGTCCTGAGAGATGCCCATGAACCTGAATGAATCCACTGCAGTCACAGTGCTGTTCATGATGGAGAGTGTGGGGAGAGCAGGGGGTTTCTACTGAAGTCCACTATTATCTCCACTGTTTTGAGTGTGTTGAGCTCCAGGTTGTTGAGACTGCACCAGACAGCCAGCTCTTTAACCTCCTGTCTGTAAGCAGACTCGTCACATTCCTGAATGAGGCCGATGAGTGTGTTGTTGACAGCAAACTTAAGTAGCTTGACAAAGGGGTCTTTAGATGTGCAGTCGTTGTTGTACAGGGAGAAGACCAGTGGGAAGAGAATGCAGCCCTGAGGAGCTCCAGTGCTGATTATCCTATTTGCTGATCTGAATTGCAGGTGTGGGGGAGAGAGAGGTTGCAGGAGGTGTGAATGGTGTGAGCGGTTGTTTGGAGAGGTGTTCACGGCGGGTTGCAAGTGGTGTGAATGGTGTGGACAGTTGTTTGTAGAGGTGTTCTGGGCAGGTGATGGGTATTCTTTCCAACCTGCAATAAAACTCGTTCAAATGGGGAGTGGTGTCTTGTAATTTGTGATCTCCTTCAGACGTTTCCACACTGATGCTGAGTTGCTGGAAGTGAACTACAGACATGGGGACTTGTGACTTGGTGACTTGGACTCGAGTCGACTCGAGTCGCTATTTTTAGGACTTGAGACTTGACTCGGACTTGGAAGTTAAAGACTCGGGACTTGACTTGACTTGAGACACGATGACTTGAATGACTTGAGTGTTAATCACATCATGTTTTCAGTTTGAATATAAAATATATAAATTATTTTTTTAAATAAAGTTGATTACTCAGCTGGAGCGCAGGCTGAGAATAGCGTCGTGACTGGATCAGGACACTATCATCAGTCATGCCCTCTCTACCTTACACACACCACGCCCACTTAAATCAGATATCACATCACATCAACATGTCAGCCTGAGAGGTACCGAGGGTCATCGCTTTTGTCTTCAATAGAAAACTTCAAAAAACGCGTGGAAAACGCTAGTCGCGCCGCTTTCTCCTTGTTTCCAAAGCGCTCGGACAGAAGTGCTCCTGGGGCGTCTGTCGTTGCTAAGCATCCATGACACGTTCTCTCTCATTGAAGACGCGGAAATTTCAGCAAAGGATAAATGGATTTGCAGCACTAAAAATCGCTCGCAGTAGCTCTGCTACTAAATTCGTTTCAAAATGGCAATCCATATACAGCTATGAACAGCTGTTCCTTCATCTTAGCTGAGCTTTCAACGTTGATACGGGAAAGGATGAAGCTGATTGGTTAGTTATTGTCACATGACCTGCGGTGCGCTTGCGGCATTCTGAAAAGTTTAGATGTTTTTAACTCGATGCGGTGCGACGCGCGCGCGTTGCTTCCATTATGAGCGCGCATACCGCGCGCCTACATTGGAAATAACGAACTTGCGCGCGCAAAAGACGTGATGTGAACGGCCCCTAATGATCCGCTAGCAGGCAATCAAAAAAACGCATTCCAGGGGCGGCGCTAGGGCTGGGCTAAGGGGGCATAAGCCCCGAATATTTTGTTACCTTGTCTTTCTCATAGAGCAAAACAATTAATCAGAAAAACTAATGTAGCTGCCGCGATTACCCAATCATGAGAAGTGCATATATATATATATATATATATATATATATATATATATATATATATACAGTACAGAAAATAAATATGACGTATTTTAAGTTGTTTCATACTTTTTTGTTATGTACAGTACAGACCAAAAGTTTGGACACACCTTCTCATTCAAAGAGTTTTCTTTATTTTCATGACTATGAAAATTGTAGAGTCACACTGAAGGCATCAAGGGCTATTTGACCAAGAAGGAGAGTGATGGGGTGCTGCGCCTCCACAGTCACCGGACCTGAACCCAATCGAGATGGTTTAGGGGTGAGCTGGACCGCAGACAGAAGGCAAAAGGGCCAACAAGAGCTAAGCATCTCTCGGAGAACTCCTTCAAGACTGTTGGTAGACCATTTCAGGTGACTACCTCTTGAAGCTCATCAAGAGAATGTCAAGAGTGTGCAAAGCAGTAATCAAAGCAAAAGGTGGCTACTTTGAAGAAACTAGAATATGACATATTTTTGGTTGTTTCACACTTTTTTGTTATGTATATAATTCCATATATAATTCCACATGTGTTAATTCATAGTTTTGATGCCTTCAGTGTGAATCTACAATTTGCATAGTCATGAAAATAAAGAAAACTCTTTGAATGAGAAGGTGTGTCCAAACTTTTGGTCTGTACTGTACATAACAAAAAAAGTATGAAACAACTGAAAATACGTCATATTTATATTCTATACTCTGAGAGAGAGAAAGAGAGAGAAGAAAAGTAACAGTTTAATGTTATATGTAAACTGTGTTTGAGAGAGAGAGAGAGAGAGAGAGAGAGAGAGAGAGGTGTTCAGAGAGGAGTCTGTTGGATGTTTAGCTGTTATTTGTTTTATGGACTCAATGTTGAAAATGTAAAACATTTCAAACACTGTTGGCAGAAGTGAAAAATAAATAAATTTTAGGAAGTTACAATTTTGTTTGATTCCATGATGTATTTTACTGAACATGAGTATTTACAATGCAAATCCAAATTATTTTAATTTACTGACAGTTACTTATATCTTGTCTTTTAACTTTATTAAGATCAGATTCTGCAGGTAAAATAACAATATTAAGGTGACTTGACTTGGACTTGACTTGACATAGCTTGTGACTTGACTTGACTTGACTTGCCCAAGAAAAAAATACTTGGGACTTACTTGAGACTTGAAGGTTAAGACTTGAGACTTACTTGAGACTTGCACATGTGTGACTTGGTCCCATCTCTGGTGAACTAAGTCCTTATTTCTTCAGAAAAACTCAACTTTGCCTCTCTGATCTCCTTTTCCAGTGAGTATTTAGCCTGTTTATACAATACATTGTCCCCCTTCCTGTAAGCATCTTCTTTGCCCTGATGGAGCTGTCTGAGTTTTGCTGTGAACCACGGTTTGTCATTGCTGTTAGTTAGATGAGTCCTGGTAGGAATACAGATATCCTCACAGAAACTGATATAATGCCGCGTTTCCACCGAAATTACCCAGAACAATTGAACCAGGAACTTTTTTCCACAGGAACTTCCCCCCCCCCCAGACCCGTTGCTTTCTGTGTTTCAACCGCGGTGTAAAGTACCGGGAAGATTAGGTAAATAGACTGGTGACATATGTCTGCACGCATTTCTCAATACAAAGTACACTGATTTTGGACATGCATCTTCGGTAGTTCAGACTTTGTGCATTCATCTCGGGAGTGTGATGTCCACGACGAAGCAAATCCAGTAATTCAGCAAACAGCAGCGTACTTGATAACATCAGTCAGCTCGCCTTGGCTACTGCAATTTTCCTCTCTGTAGATTTACAATAAAACGAAATAGGATATCAAATACCACTACCACCTTTCATTTTCATTTAAAAGGGGCGTGAAATGCTCGTTTTCACTCAGTATCCTGTTAATCTTGAGTACCTATAGAGTAGTATTGCATCCTTCATAACTCCAAAAAGTCTTTAGTTTTAATATATTAATAAGAAAAAGATAGTCTGTACCTTTTTTTCCCGGAAAAACACGAGCGTCTGGAGGCGTGACGTGTGGGCGGAGCTAAAGAATCACGAGCGCGAGTAGGCTTTTGCGCTGAGAGCATCTGGAAACTCTGACATTACCGTGAGGAAAAAAAACATCATCCAAAACAAACCATGGCTAACAGTCAGATTCAGCCATATATTTATGATCCAGAATCAGATCCAGAGGCTGAAATTTAACAAGAGCAGCAGCAGCAACGAATACAGCAGGACGTCTCTATGTAGTATGTATTGAAACTGTATATATTTGCTTAGCGGTTTTGGAAAATGACTAAGTTCCACTTTATGTCGTCTTTTTTTTTTTTTTTTTTTCAAGGTGTACATGTGGAAAGTGCAGTTTGATGACAACATCGCATGTTGTTTACCTGATATGCTTACGCGCCGATAGCTAAGTTAACAACACAGAGATATTTGAAGCAGTTTTAGTCACCACCTGTGGTTCCAGCACACGATCGTGACCCTTTTTCGTTGGGACTGCATTATCCTTAAGAAATAAACAATATGCAAATCCGGCGTCAAACTGGGCCTTCGAAATGAAGGGAATAAACAAAAACACTTGCACAACTCCGTTGATGCTCTGTAAAAATAAACTCCATCCACTGGTCCCTAAATGCTGTTTTTTTTTTTTTTTTTTTTGGTAATCTGTGCAGGGTTGTCTTGCCCTGGCAACCAAAAACACACTTCTTTTGTGACATTTCAGTCTCTCGCTCTGATCAGTGAATGTCTCTGCTCTGCTCTGCTCTACGGGAGCGTGCGCTCTTCCGGGAGAAGTGTCCTTAGGATCCATATAAAGAAATTCCGCTCCATCTAACGTCACACAGACCCATACTCGAAAAAAAAACTTTCCGAAACTTGTGACAAACCGGAAGGAGTATCTTTGGAACAAAAATACTCCTTCAAACGTACAACTTATTTTTTGAAACTTTGTCTATGTTTAGCACGGGAATCAAACTCTTTAACAGTGTAAAAAACTCGTTATGCATGAAATAGCATTTTCCTCCCCCTTTAAACATAATAACAGCTGCAGAAATGTATTTAGTTCAGGGATATGTGAATATTTACAGCCATTACAATGAAACAAAATATTAAATCAATTTGCCTTTTTATTTTCATTTTAACATATAGATAAATTGAAAACACACCAAAGATAACCTGTTTGATTTACCCAAAACTAATTATATTTTATGTTTAACCACTAAAGAGATGAGATGCTGCGTGAACTCAACCAATCAGGATGTTTAGCGCTCACCTCGCGAGCAGGGACTTTCTGGGGGACTTTTTTTAGTTCTTTATTTAGTTCCTGGTTCCTGCGGTGGAAACACACAGAGTACCAGGCCAAAGTTCCTAGTTCCTGGGTAAAGTTCCTGCAGTGGAAACACACCATAAGATGTTACAGTCTCTGAGCTTGTTCAGATCGGTGGCAGCAGCTTCAAAAACACTCCAATCAGTGAGGTCAAGACAAGATTTTAAATCCTGCTCTGCTTCATTAGTCCATCTTTTTACAGTCCTTAACCTCTTAACCCTCCCCGACGCGGCCGTCCTGAAGTCCCCTTAGTTGCACTTGGCAATATTTACGAATAGATTAAATGAAACGGGACAAATTTAATCTTGACAAATGTTATATCATTAGAAAGATTTAAGCCTTAAGCATCAACGACAGATAGGTGTTTTTCAATGGAAAGCTTATAAATAATGTATTTGCTAAATTTGTGTAAGCAGTACACATCAAAACAATAAGAATGAAAATGCAGTACATACCAGATCCGTCGTAATAACGTGTCATAAACACACCCACAGCTGTAAATCCCGGTTTAGTTAGAAAGTTAAGGGTTCACGGAACGAAATCTCATGGAGCACGTTTAGTGCAACGAAGCAATAATGTTGTAATATGGATGATAATTCCTTTGTTTACATGTCCGTTCTTAGGGGCAGAATTGTTTGTGTCCGTTATGGAATACCTCACACTCAGAAAACACACTCTGATCACCGTATTAGTTGAGGGGCCACACACATGATGAAGTCATGAGATACTAATGCTTAGTTAATGATGGCTACTGTATTTGAATGTTAACAGAATTCACATGATATTGTGGCGGGGGGACTGTGACGGGGCGGAACCAAAAATGAGGAAGATTAGTTCCGCCCGGACCATATATCGCAAACACCGCCACTTCCGGAAACGCCGGCGAACCCAAATCGCCGTGTTATTGGGAACGGGCGTCTTGTTGAGCGTGGCGATCACTGATTGGGCAATTCGGTGAAGAGGAGACACATAAATAGGGCATCAGAAACACAGGAAGTGGTTGGTGATTCCCAGTAGTTATTGTGGGTGCAACGGAGCAGAGGAGAGAGTTGGAGAGAGAGAGAGAGAGAGAGAGAGAGAGAGAGAGATGGAGAGAGAGAGAGAGAGAGAGAGAGAGAGAGAGAGAGAGAGAGAGAGAGAGAGAGAGAGAGAGAGAGAGAGAGAGAGAGAGAGAGAGAGAGAGAGAGTATGGTGTACTGTGGAGCTTGGGCAAAGAGAGATACACACACAGGGCTGAGTATACGAATATCTTTATTGGAGCATTGTGTTCAGATGCATTGTGTGATGTGAAGTTAACACACATTGAAGATCTGCTAGGATTGCAGGAAGGAGATCGTGCTGCCAGTTGTGTCGGATGTCGGTTATCTGGAAGAGAAGTGGACAGATCCAGTGTTAATGAAAGTGTGAGTACACGGAAATATTCGTCGTGTCAACAGTTATTTTGCAAGTGTGGAATATCCATATACCTCTTGTGAGCTGTGACCAGTGTGAGCGGCCCCACCGTAATAGGATTGGTGGGTGAGCTGGAACCAGCAAAAAAGGAGTCTGGTGCCTTGTCGTGGCTGTGACGTTTCCTCTGGTCGTCTGCTGCATCGGTGCCCCCAACGTCCAGGAACTAATCCCCGGTCCTATGTGGTTTTGACCCTAATTCACTGTGAGTGTATGGAGTGCAGTGGGTGAGTCCTTTCCTTTGCTGTGTGTACACTTGAAGTCTGCAGTGTAGTGCTGCCATGTTGTCAGTAATCACCCTCTAGGCTGGGAGAGAAAACCCTGTGGAGAAGAACGTGCACCGGTGTTGTGAGACGACCGTCTTTTATATACATGCCCGCTCTTGGCTTTGGACCCCTACTCCGCCGAGTGGTGACGTGTCAACAATAGCAAGTAAGGAACAGTGTGCATATTGTGGGGGACGACGACTGAGAGAAGTGTTGGCTGCTATATGAACATCCAGCTGTGTAGCCCTTGTGTATAAATACCTGTTTGTGGAGTGCTTTCAGAGGTTCGCCCCTGTCTAGATCTCTGGTCCGTTGTCTGGAAGAGAGGAGAGGGAAGCGTTCGAGTCATTCCTGAGGTACATACCCGGTGGCACAAACCTACCTGAAGTCACCCAGCGTGGTGGCACCAGCTGAGGTTGTGGAAGGCCCAATGTGCAGCAACTTCAATCTGTACTTCTATCTACTCTTGGTCAAATTCGAGAGGTGGTGTGTCTTTCTCCATATATTCACTGAAGCTAAGTAAACTTGTGAAGGAACTCTGTCTGTTACCAGTCCTACAGGTCTGAGCTTGAGGCTCTGAATCGTCGTGGGAGTGTTTTCACGGTTGGAGGTGACCGTGTTGAGTGTTGGTCTGGGAAGTCTGCCCCGGTGAAGAAGACCACAGTAGTCGTGACATACACCTTATCTAGACTCCCGAGCTGAAAAGGGCTAAAGCCTGACGTCCACCTCTTCGAGGGTCTGTGAGTTGTATCCATTCAGTATTGTCATTGTATACCCACCTGCATGCCCAGAGCAAAGCTCCAGTTGCCCCTGTATGCCCATCTGTACGCCTCAAGCTAAGAGCCAGCGTATTGCCCTTGTATACTTGTATGCCCAGAGTCAAGCTCTAGTTGCCGTAGTATACTCACCTGTACGTCCAAAGTAAAGACCCATTTGTCCTTCTGCATACTTACCTGTACGCCCTGAGTGAAATACCAGTGCATCGCCCTTGCATACTCACCTGCAAACTCCATCCGTAGGGTTTACCTGGACGAAAATCGAAGTTAAGGATTGTGAATCTTTCTTGCATACCTATACACCGAAGGCCAAGACCCTAATATATTCACCTGCATACTTAACTGTGGACCTTTTAGGCGTTTCCAACCGCGGACCCAGAATCTCGTGGTGAACGGCGTCAGGTATGCACCCCACTCAATTCATCAGAATTACTTACCTTCTTTACTCTGCGTGCAGGGACTGGAAGGGCCCTACCGACGAAACACAAAGGCACTACTAAGAAAAACCCTGTTGAGTCACGTGAAGGAAAGGACACAAATTACCCAAAGGCTTACCTGAGAGTCCCCGTGACAGAGTCAGAAGTGACTCGGACCTATACTCTCTGGCCCCGAGAGTGGATTTTAGATTCCCTTTTCCCTTCCCTTCACTCCTTTTAAATAATTTAAATAAAGTTTGTTTTAATTATACTCTCTCTCTCTCTCTCTCGTGTGCCTGGTCATTGGGGTGTTCTTGGGACCTCCTCGAGGTAGAAACTAGGGAGGGGCGAGACTCACGACATCTGTGGTCCGCTCCGACCTGTGACAATATGTGCTGTGATTGGCTGTTAATGTCTGGCTATTTATCTACTATGCAGAAGAAATAAACATGCTTGACAACTCATATTGTATTTAATAAAAAAAAAACAAAAAAACATTAGTTCTCACATTAATTGATTTACTGTTCTAGCCTTCATGCATGCATGAAGTAATGTGGATTTTTTAAATATTCCTTTAAAGCTGCAGTAGGGAACTTTTGACACTCTAGCGGTTAATAAACAGAACTGCTTGCGTCTCGTGGAAGAACATTGTAGCCGGAGCTACTTCTCTCTGTTTATGTCTATGAAGAATCACAAAGCAATCTAAAATAGTCTGAATATAAACACTTATTATAGGTGTACCCTAGTGATTCAGGACAAGCTAAAAACACGGTTTGGAAAATGGATTCATGGTGTACTCGCTTATTATGTTCATTTTTCTACATTTTGAACACAAAGTTACGGACCGCAGCTCTGATTGGTTGTTTTTTACCGGGAGCGCATGACTTTCTGCAAATGGCAATAGGACCACTGGGAGGAGCCAGAGGAGCTTGATTTTTTCACAGATTATCTGTCTCATATTCTACTGTCAGGACATAATGACAGGTTTAATAAATATGTAAATATATATATATTTTTTTACAAAAGTTCCCTACAGCACCTTTAAAGGTACAGTTTGTTGGACCTGCCACGAGAGGGCGCACTACCAAAACAATAACAATCGCATGGTTTGATGTTGCTAAGAAGGAGCATGGGATGATGGGATTTGTTGTCTTCTACCCAACCTCTGACGGCCATCAATCAGACGGTAATATAAATCAAAGACTTAACGGATGAGGTAAAGTTTTTATAAATATTGTGCTTGATGTCATAATTTTCAAATGTGAGTTCAACGATTTGCGCTAGTAGATGCCCAGCGTTTGGCCTGTATGCCCCATAATACTAATCTTGTTGGTCATTATAATAGCATATGTTTTCTGTAAAGATACAAATCAAAACAACTAACCTGTCAAGTAAAACACAAGTTTACGGGGGCTGTCCTTGTCGACAGAACCAGCGGCAGATGGTAAACAGTAATTATGTTCCATATATATGTAAGGAACACAATCCACCATAAAACATGAAAGAAGAAGCAAATAAGGAACTGCTTGAAGCAAGCAAGTGGTTTGTTGGACGCTAGACACTGCTTCCGCATTTGTCCATGACACTGTTGTCATGTGGTTTCTATGTCAGTAAAGGTGGTAACAAAGGGGAACTTACGTCATTGACAGGCGACTGCACTGCCCTGTGTCACTGTTTAGAATGGGAATTTTCTCATAATTTATAAGTAGTTGAAAACATAAGAGATATTGTTAGTATATTTAGTGGGTTTTAGTGGTTTTTGGATATTTTAATGCAGATATCTTACAAATTGTACCTTTGATAATAATAATTTTAAAAAGTCTTGCATAAAATAATGATTTTTTTGGATAATGTACCATAAGCATAGCTTTATCCACAATACATAGTAACGACCTTGTTTTTTTGTTTTTTTTTTGTTTTTGTGAACAAAGAAAACATCATGATCATGTGTAATAAATCATAAATAACAATGATATACTCACCTTACTTAATGTCTCAATTAAGGTGCTGTTCATCCATGAAGTCATGAATAGAAGACTATGAACTCATGTTAGTTCCTGATAATTCATGAGATATTAATGCATGAAGTAATGCATAATTCACACATAAATGTATGCATTAATCCATGTTAATGTTTGTACCCTTATGTTTTTGTGTTTTATGTTGAATGTGCATGTATCTGTATGATTACTATCTGTTTGAGTGCAAATCAGCTTGCTGTTACTATGTAACCACGGCTATCATTGTGAACATATATGAATAGAGTATGGTTTATTGACTTAATGGCGCAATTATATGATTACCATCTCAATAACTGGCCATCAGCACATCAGCATGTGATAATTGACTATATGACCAGAATTCATTGTAAATGAATGTCTTGCCCCCTTGGAATTATAAGGTTCTATCTGCATTCTGAGCAGTTTTGAGATATTGAGCTTTAAAGTTTTTGCATTACATATAGGAAAATTTATATGGGGAACAAGTTTCTTTCAAACATGAAAATAACAGGGAACCTAAATGTATTCTAAATATACAATATCAAAATCCTCTCAAATTTGTAAATGGGGATTTTTGGAATGGGTCAAATGCAGATAGAACCTTCTAATTCTAAAAAATAAAAAACACTTCCCTGTCAAGGGAACTTCGAACTCCGTCCTCTGAAGGGCCACTATGGGGAACACCTCGTTGTGACCCGTGTCTGAAGCATACTTTGAAAAACGCCAAAGTGTTGGCCGGCGACAGCCTCTGACGTCGCTACCGGCGCGACTATAAAAACGCACCCGTAGGACCCGTCACTTATCTTCTTCGTCTTCATTGACTGTTTTGTTTGAAGCGTGCATCTGAGAAACTACCAGAACGGTAGGAGCCATCTTTTATTGTTATCATGGCATCCACTAGCAAGGCGTTTAAACAGTGTGTGCATCCATGTCAACGTTATTTGACACCTGATGACACACACAGTCTTTGCGTCTCTTGTTTGGGCGAAGAGCACGCGCGCAATGTCCTTGAGGGGGCAATCTGCGCACACTGCGGGCGTTTTTCTGTGAAAAAGCTCCGCTCTCGTTTGTCATCTGGATCTCACGGCTCAGGACCCGCCGTTGCCCAGGCACGGAGGAGAATGAGCTCGTGAGGATCACAGGTGGATCTCGCTGAGGAGTGTAGAGAGAGACTTTTCCTCTCACACTCTCCGGCGGCAAACGAGAGCGAACTGCGGGAGGGAGATGCGCTGTCATTAACCCATTCTGACACTGAAGTTAGTGCTCTGCACTTGCCATGGGAGCGTGCCAGAAACGTCGCGAGGTAGCCTCGATGAGCGTTATTTATCTGACCATAGCCCGCCAGCCCAGGTGAGCCTCCCATTCTTGCCTTACTTACATGCAGGAGTCGAAAAGTAATGGAAGAGGCCGTTTTTCTCTCGCATCCATCGGTTTCAGCATACGAGTTATCAGAATCAGAATCAGAATCAGAAAGAGCTTTATTGCCAAGTATGCTTACACATACAAGGAATTTGTTTTAGTGACATAAGCTTCCAGTACACAGAGACAACAACACACACACACACACACACACACACACAAAAAAAAAAAGATTTACAAATTGGCAAATAAATAAGTGTATAAACAATTGTGCTATAAATGATAATGGAATAGGATTGAGTGAAATGCAGGAATGTTCTAGGATGGAGGGTTAACAAATAAATATAAGGATATTGCACGTTTATAAGCATAAGTAGGGAACATTTAACTGTTCATGAGTTAGATTGCCTGGGGGAAGAAACTGCTCTTGTGCCTTGCTGTTCTGGTGTTTGCGGCTCTGAGGCGCCGGCCAGATGGCAAAAGTTCAAAGATGGGGTGACTTGGATGTGAGGGATCCAGTGTAAGGGAAACAGGTCAATTTAGCTCAAAGGGAATCATGTAAGATTTTAAAGGGAATTTGAACAGAATCACTGTTTCACGGCTGGTCACGGAGATGCCCTGCGATTCAGTGAACTAGCCGTTTAACATCAAATCTGCGCTGGAAACTAATATCCAAACTATAGTGAAACACTATCAATTAGCACAGTAACAAGATCGACAGTTTAAGACATTAACTTGTAAGCACAAAACACAAGATACTTCTCTTTTCAATATGAATAAGGCTTTATTAGATAAATCTAAGACATATAAACTAATCTAACACATAAACGCACGCACACACACATTCACACAAGTTGCAGGAAGGTCGAAAGTTAAGGAAAGATGAGTTTAAGAGAATGGAAATATGGAATCCCAAGTTTACAGCAATACGTTATATTGCATAGACATGAACAACCATCAATCACATAATTAGCCCTTGCATTGAGTTCCTCAATGTGACTAAAATTATATTAGATACACCAGCACAACAAATATCTGGGGATACGTTGCCTTAGTTTCCTGTGAAAGGGACTCCCATTGAAAGGGGTATCCCGGTGTCGCTGATTGGCTGGAAGTTCAGTAGTGAAGTGACGTCTTGGGAAGCCCGTGGTTGTTGGGCGTTGGCTGAAAGTGCAGAGTCGTGTGCTCTGGTCGAAGTTGAACGGGCATCCGAGGTCAGGCGTCGGAGACTCGACGTTACAAAACTTAACTCAGAACACGAAACTCTCAAACGGAAAAGAAAAGAAATAAAGTTTGACGAGACTAGGTTGTGTTCCTTCTCATTGTAGCATAGTAGCAGCAGGCAGGCACGCTGGAACCGCGCTCAAAGAACAATGATGACTAACCGCATGGCTAGATGCTACAAGCTAAAGCTAGGTAGCAAAGCTACAAGCTAAAAGCTAAGAGCAGGCATGACTAATAGCACGAGGCTGGAACTAAAAGCCGACATGGCTAATAGCAGCAGCTAGCGACTAAAAGCAGACTAAAAGCAAGGCATGACTGATAGCACAAGCAATGCTAGAACTAAAAGCCGAATTTAATCGTGTCCAAAGTTTTTAAACTTCCTTGTTGGCCACCCCTCAAATGTTGCCTTGACCAATCAGATGTGGTCCTGGGGTCTGGGGTATCATAAATCCTTGTTTATCTTACCAAGCATGTGGTTCTTGCCTCACAGGGTCTAATTTTGGACATGATTCCTATAACATGATTATGATATATTTTACAAATAAATGATTGTCAGGACAAGATCAAGCAAGAAAATGCGATTATTTCAATACTAGACATGACTATGTATCCTATAGTTATCAAAAGACATATACAATAAGTGTTTATACATGATAGTCAAATGTGTGGGTTACACATAAATGAATATGGAGTTAAGCAATGGAATGATTCATTCATAAGTCTTTTTTGAGTTCATTCTGGTCCATATATAATGTATAAAAAGGGTTTCTTTGCCATTCTCTGGCAAAGGACTTTTCTGTGAAGACAAAGGTTTAAAGCCCTTCCCCCTTAGGAATTTCAGTCTGGTTCTTCTGGGTGGGGGAAGTCAATGCAAGTATTTAACTTGATCTCCTGGGTTTACATGTGATGTCCAGCGTTGCATTTCAATCACGAACAATAAATTTGACAATCTCTTCTTCGAATTAAAATTGTTAATAATTGTTCTATTGGTGTTAATGTTGAAAGCTGTTGTGTGAACAAGTTGGTTGGTTGGTTATCTTGCTTGGTTCTTGTGGCACTAGAACTGATTTATGACTTCCTGAGGAGTTCGGCTCTCGTTTCAATGCACACAGCTCTGATAGACTCTTTGATTTGTCTGATTCGACTCATTTCTGCTACACCAGAGTGATTTTCTGAGCCCTTTTCCTCACTCTGGATGTATACAGTTCTTGAAGGGTGGGCAGGGGAGCACCAATAATCCTTTCAGCAGTCCGAACAGTTCTCTGTAGTCTTCTGATGTCTGATTTTGTTGCTGAACCAAACCAGACAGTTATTGAAGTACAGAGGACAGACTCAATGACGGCCGAGTAGAACTGTTTTAGCAGCTCCTGTGGCAGGTTAAACTTCCTCAGCTGGCGAAGGAAATACAACCTTTGCTGGGCCTTTTTAACAATGGAGTCAATGTGATTGTCCCATTTAAGGTCCTGAGAGATGGTGGTTCCCAGGAATCTGAATGACTCCACTGCAGTCACAGTGCTGTTCATGATGGTGAGTGGGGAAAGTGCAGGGGGGTTTCTCCTAAAGTCCACGATCATCTCCACTGTTTTGAGCGTGTTTAGCTCCAGGTTGTTAAGACTGCACCAGACAGCCAGCTGCTCAACCTCTTGTCTGTAAGCAGACTCATCACCGTCCTGGATGAGGCCGATGACTGTAGTGTCGTCTGCAAACTTTAGGAGCTTGACAGAGGGGTCTTTAGAGGTGCAGTTGTTGGTGTACAGGGAGAAGAGCAGAGGGGAGAGAACACATCCCTGAGGGGCACCAGTGTTGGTGGAGCAGCTGTTTGATGTGAATTTCCCCAGTCTCACTAACTGTTGCCTATCTGTCAGAAAGCTGGTGATCCACTGACAGATAGAGCTAGGAACAGAGAGCTGGGTCAGTTTGGTCTGAAGGGCTGTTGGGATGATGGTGTTGAATGCCGAACTAAAGTCCACAAATAGGATCCTCACATAAGTCCCTGTTTTGTCCAGATGTTGCAGGATGAAGTTCAATCCCATGTTGATTGCATCATCCACGGACCTGTTTGCTCGGTAAGCAAACTGCAGGGGGTCCAGTAAGGGTCCAGTGATGTCCTTCAGATAAGCCAGAACCAGTTTTTCAAACGACTTCATGACGACAGACGTTAGAGCCACAGGTCTGTAGTCATTAAGTTCTGCTATCTTGGATTTCTTTGGGATGGGGATGATGGTGGAGCGTTTGAAGCAGGAAGGCACTTCACACAACTCCAGGGATCTGTTGAAGATCTGTGAAAAGATGGGGGCCAGCTGGTCAGCACAGATTTTCAGACAGGCTGGTGTAATACCATCTGGGCCTGGTGCTTTTCTTCTTTTGTTCTTCTTGAAGACCTGGCGCACATCATCTTCACAGATTTGAAGAGCAGGAGGTGTGGAGGGTGGGATTGCAGGATGTGCAATCCCACCCTCTGATATCGATGGCATGCACGAGAACGGCTATGAGAGGATGCCCCCTGTAGAAGAGATGCTGGCTAGCTATCTCTCAGTGGGGGAACATCCTCTCTAAAATCTCCCTCTTTGCCATCTCAGCCCTTCCAGGATACATCCCGCTTAAATGGTAAATCATACGCAGCAGCAGAGCCCGAACAACAAAAGGGTCCTGGCCCGTCTCGATCTGAGGATCGAAGATGGGCGCAGAAGGCTAGTGTCGCGGCTCGCGCTCCTCCCCCGCCTGAGGGCAGGGGCAAGAAGAATCGCGGGTCACGAAGAGGTAAGCAGGGTCTGAGGGATGTGATTCAGACGAGGCAGCATTCTCGTCCGGATCGGAGCGATACCTAGGAGTTCGTCACTTCCTTTTTGGATGTTTTTAACGTCTGTTTTATTTCTCCCCTGCCTAATTCCCCTGTAGCCACCAGCGCTCCACCTGATCGGGGTTAGGTGGAAAGTTTCTCACATAACAGTCTCCTATCCTGGACCTGTTATGTTTTTGGTTGGTCCTATTTTCATAGTGACCACCTTACTGACGGTCCGGACCAAAAGGGGGCGCCCCATAAAGCGGTACTCCAGTACAGGAGGGTGGGTGAGTATGTAACCCTTTCTGCTTATGGGTGTTATGTTGCTGGTGGTTATATGTCTACTACAAACTCTGTGAGTTTCCTTTACAGTGCTCAGTTCCAGCCTTGTGCTCTGGCCACAATCACAGGCTTTCGGCAGGCGTGCCTCTCCCTTGCGATCCAGCGCCTCTGCGATGCTTAGGAACCTTTCTGTACACACGCTAAGCCTGTGTACTGTCTCAAAACCACATTGTGGTCAGCGTGCACGTGAACACGTTGCGCACTGTCTCAAATCCACGTAAGTGGTAAGTGTGCACGCAAGGCTCTGCGCACTTTCTAAAGTCCTGTATGGTAAGGGTTACGCGCTCCGCTTCGTTCCCTTTCTTAAGATGATTAGCCCCGAGGTTCCTTGGGCTTCATTCATTCAACCAGTGTGTATTTGTTATACACCCCAAGCATCGCTGTGTGGACTCCCGCATATTGTGGTTTTTCAGATAGCAAGCTTTACCAGGTCTCTCTGAAAGCGAGCTACCACATACTGTGGTTGTCAGGTAGTAGGCCTCACCAGGCCTCCCTGGAAATTTAGCTCCCACATGCTGTGCGTTTCCACTAAAAAACGAGCTCCCAAGGTTTGTGGTTGTCAGGTAGTAGGCCTCACCAGGCCTCCCTGGAGTCGAGTTCCATATTACCTTCCACTGAGGTGGTTATCTGGTAACGGGTAGTAGGCCTCTCTAGGCCTCTCTGTAGGTGAACTCTCGCATATTGCGGTTATCAGATAGTAGGCTTCACAGGTCTCTCTGAAGAGAGACCTGTGAGACTTTAAAAACTGCAAAAAAAACAGACATGCTTCAGGAAATTAATTATTTAATAAATCATGAATAAATTATGATTATAAAGTTTAATAATCATTGAAAAATTATTCACTGACTAATCACAAAAAATGTCAGACTAATTTTTTAAAACACAGAACTATTATACTCTCTGTGACTCATTTTTTAAAACACAGACTTATAATACTCTCTCTATCTGAGACACGTCTTCCGTTTCTTCTTTTAATAGAAGTAATTAGCCCCCAGCTCTTTAATTTGTAAACTGGTAGGTGCAGTCACTGGCTCCACTGGTTTGTCTGGTAAGACCCTAGGCCCTGATGCATCTACCTTGTCACCTGCCTAGAGAAAAAAATACATTTGAAAAAATGAATATTTAAACATTATTTAAATACATTATATTTATTTAGCATGGTATACCATTGATTGAGTAGCTACAGTCTACAATCATTCTTAAATCGTTTTAATACTGAGGTAACTGCTTTAACGATCTTTCACATGTTCACATAAAGAGCATAACTTTCTGTAAATGCACTATTTTGAGTAGGATAGGTTCGTTAGTTTTCTCTGTATTTAATTTTTATTTTTTTATCTTAGTGCTTGCCTCTTAATATCAGAAACTATAAAGCTAGCGCTACTGGCTAGTGTGGTGTCTAACTATGAAAACAATCTTCTCAGCAAGACCTAAAATATAAAAAAATAAAGAGTGAACTTGCCTGGAATTTGGGCTGCGGTCCTTGACAAGATCGCCAATAAAATTCTCGATCTTAAGGTTTCTTAAAAACTTAACGGTGCATGCCATAATCCTCACAATGCGATCTAAACCCGCCGACATGACATATAAAGTTGATCCTGATTGGTCCTCTTCTGTGAATTTGAAATGCTGATTGGCTCACGCAGATAGAACCTTATAGGGTGAGTTCGACTTTGTAGATAGAACCTTTTTGTTTTTTCAATAAAAAGTCCCAAAATGTACACAACTTCAGAAAAACCATCACATAATGTAAATAAGTTGTCACAGAATAAGAATATGTGAATAACTCAATTTTGACAAAAATGTCTGACAGAACCTTATAATTCCAAGGGGACGGTCTAGCAATCTCAGGATGTTCTGTAAGTGGCATACAAAGTTAAAGCTTATTATTATTTTTTATTATTCTTATTGTATATTTCTAGTGGTCAAATAAATCATTTATATGATGTAAGTTTCTGTCTAATGTTTTATTTTTTTGAAAAAGATATGCAGTGGTATGTTTAATGACTAAAATGTTTTGTAGAACCCTTCAATACAGTTGGTAAATATTTTTTATATTTTTTGGGACTATACATAGTCTGGTTTGGTATCCTCTTCAGATTTGAAATATAAACTCATGAGACATTTGACTTTCAACCCATTACTTTTCTAGATTGCTCCAGGACTGATTTGTATTTTATATCAAATAAAAATGTAGTAACACTGAAGTAAGGAACTGTTGCAATTTTAAGTTAGGTAGGGCACTTTCAGCTGTGAGCCCCATAATGGGGGGTGCTGGCTAACAGGTTAATACAGGTTTAGCTGATTTTAGTTTCTCCCTCTAGGTAAGTATACGATGAACCAAACAGTGATCAGAGTGTCCCAAAGCTGCTTGTGGAACAGAGTGATATGCATCCTTTATTGTGGTGTAACAGTGATCCAGTATATTACTGTCTCTGGTGGGACATTTGATGTCTGTATTTTGGCAGTTCACAGGAGATATTTGCTTTGTTAAAGTCCAAGAGAATGATTAGAACAGAATCCAGGTATTGTTGTTCTGTCTCTGTGATCTGATCAGCCAGTTTCTGTAAAGCCAGGCTCACACGTGCTTGCAGAGGGGTGTATACACTCACCAGAATGAACGAGTGAAATGAATAGGACAGTTTGCAGTTAATGAAGAGTGTTTCTAGATCAGAACAGCACATCTTATTTAAAACTTTTACATCTGTAGTCCACCTTTCATTGATGTAAAAGCATGTCCCTGCCGGCGAACAATTTCCCTGTTGATTCTGCGTTGCGGTCTGCTCTGAACAGCTGAAAGCCCAGCAGCTGGAGCACACTGTCTGGAATGGCGTCATTGAGTTGAGTTTGTCTGTTTTGTTGGGTAGAGAGCGGAGATTTGCCAGATGGATGCTAGTCAATGGCGTTTCACGAGCGCGCCAGCTCTCCTTCCCCATCTCCACATCCAGAAGCATGTGATCAGTGGAACTGCTCCGTTGACAAGAGTGTCCAGCAAAACATCAGAATAGTAAAAAAAAAAAGGTAATATATCGGGACAGGTGTGGTTCCAAATGTCCAGCAATTCATCCCTAGTGAAACTGATTGCAGGAATATAACTAAAGACAGGACAAACTAACAAAAACACAAAAACAACTGCAGAAACATGGTGTCACGGTCTATGGGAAAATGCATGGAAATGATATGCAGATGACGTTATGCATATTAAAACTAGACATTGTAAGCTCAATAAATGGCCATTTTGGGGAGGAGATGGTGTGGAGATTAATGTAAGCACAATCTTCCACTGACTGGGTATTACAAAGGGAATTGTGCACAGGTTCTGGCATACCCATGACTTTATAAATCTGAAAACTTTTGTACATACGCAGAATCTAGCTTTTGTGTTTATGCACACATTTAGGATTAAATCTACATAAAGTTTTATACATGAGGCCCATGGACAGGAGCTGCTGTCTGGTGTAACTGCGTGAAGGCGGAACTAATTTGCATATTCATAGATCCACATATAGTAAATGGGGGAAGGGTGTTGAGTTATGTTCAAGCTATTTTAAGGCATGAGAAAATTATATATATATATATAAAACATTTAAGTATTTCATTTTGATGATCAAAGATAAGTTTTAAGGGATATAAAATGCACCACAGGGGGACTTTAAATCAAGTATAAATTACATTTAATCATTATGGAATATTTCTAGTTGTATATGTACATGTAGGTAAAAGTCTTAATAAATAGTGGACTCACCTCGAAATACAAACATTTGTGTTAAAATTTTACAAGCATAAATATGTAATATTAAATACAAATTGCTAATTTCTTTTTTATAGATATGAACATATAATCATCAAATTAATTTGTATATTGCTTTTCACAATACACAGGGTTTCAAAGCAGCTTTATATGAAGTAATACTGTTGGCTTAATGTGCTTACTTGATGCTTTTAACATTGAGCAGTTTTAGGTCTGGGCAATATGACAACCCTATTAAAAAGTCATATATTTATTTATTTATTTTTTATACTAAGTATAGTTTAAAAGACTTACTGATATAAAAACCATAAATAAACTTTATTTGTAATACTACTTGTGCACATTCCAAATTTCTTCATGTGAAGCCTAAAATATGTTTGAATGTCACCATGGAACAACTTTCCAATCAACCAATCAGAATTGAGAGATAACTTTTCAGGAAATGTCAGTTTTAGGCTTAAAATCAGGGTTAGTTGCAGCTACATCTTTGTTAATCTGCTATCATTTCCCTCTTATTTTATAAAAATAATGGGTAAGATTAGATTTAGGGGTAGGGATTTGGTTTAGTCTGTATTTTTGGCAAGTAATGTTGATCCAAGATCAACAAAATATGTTGATCTAGGAACATGTCTTATCAAAATCACGCAGACCCCTGAAGTATACTTGCAATAGTTCTGCGTTAGCACAATAATAAATATTTCAGTACATCTTTAATTGTACTTCAGCACTACTTACACACAATTAAAGTGCATTGAGAAAAAAATATATTATTTGTTCGAATTTAGCAGACTAAATGTATAAATGCAGTGTTTATTTATTAAGTACACAAATATGTAAATGTACAAAGTATATTTAGCATGAAGTAAACATATCTAAATACATTTTAGTATATTACATTTCAGTAAGGATGGCAATATAATGTGTTAATAAAAATAATATACCCAAAACAATAAAATTTATTTAGTTTTAAATAAAAGTTCACAATTTTAAATTTAAAACAATTTATTTTGTTTGTCTTCCCATGATTGCTTTTTTAGTGTTTCTCTCTGGATGTAAAAGGATGATGTAACACTTCGGGGCAAATATGGCCACCAGTAAACCAAAACTTGAAGCTAAAATGGCAAAAATCTCCACAGCCACTGCATATTTCCCTGGTGAGCTTACATATGCTGGAACAAATGCAATCCACACAGCACAGAATATTAACATGCTAAAAGTGATGAACTTTGCTTCATTAAAATTATCTGGAAGATTTCTTGCCAGGAAGGCTAAGAGGAAGCTTACTGTTGCTAAAAGTCCAATGTATCCTAGCAGCATAGAAAAACCAGCCACTGAGCCAATAGCACATTCATAGACTATAATAGACCGGATATACAGGTTATTTTTATGGGGTGTTGGAGAAGCAGTTGATAGCCAGATTGCACATATCACAACCTGTATGGCAGTTAGGACCAGAACAGTACATCTTTGTGGAGCAGCTCCAAACCATCTTATTGCATCCTTCCCCTCTGGATAAGAAGACTTGAACACAGCTATTACCACCATAGTCTTGACTAGGATGCTGGAGATACACAGGACAAAGCTTATGCCAAACACAGCATGTCTTAACTGACATGTCCATAACTGTGGCTGGCCAATGAACAGCAGCACACACAGAAAACACAGTTTGAGTGACAAAAGCAGCAGGAAGCTGAGCTCTGAATTGTTGGCACGCACTATGGGAGTGTTGCGGTGATGCACAAGAATGACCATCACAAGAGCACAGGAACAGGTGCCAAGCAGGGAAGCAGTAGTCAAAGAGATGCCCAAAGGATCCTCATAGGATAGAAACTCCACTTCTTTAGGGACACATTGATCCTTATTTGGACTGGACCAGAACTCAACTGGACAAACCATGCACTCAATAGCATCTGAAGTGTGAAACACAGGTGAAGTGGCCCAAGATTCACTTGCAATCCACTGTTTGCCTGTCATGTTCTGCAACACCACTTCTTCCATCAAAGATATTACTAGGGACGAAGGAGAAAAAACAACAACCACTCTAGCTGTGGATGCCTGAATCACTCCTGTTATATGCTGAATGTTTCTGGGGTTGTTATCATAGGGCAGAATTTCAGAAAAAGCAACACAAAGCCCAGATATCTGCATTTCCTGATGAAAAGACTGAGCAGCATAGATACCATAGTCATCATCACTGTAGAGGAGACCAACCCAGGTCCATCCAAAATGCTTCAAGATCTGAACCATAGCCCGCACCTGGAAGGCATCACTGGGGATTGTTCTGAAGAAAGAGGGGTACTTTTTCCTGTCACTTAAACATGAGCAGGTGGCATAGTGACTGACCTAATTGGGGAAGAGGGAGAGGGCATGAGAAAGAGAAATAACACAACAGTCAAAAAAAATTAATAAAATAAAAATAAATAAATAATAAATACTACTACTTCTACTACTACTACTAATAAAAAATGCTAGTTCTTTTTTAATGTTGTCATACCCAAACAGATATATATGAGGATATATAACAAAAATATGCATATCGTGTATTTTTTATTTATTTATCCCATCTTACTATAGGTACTCGAAATAGCCCCAGAACACTGGAAATTGCAATGGATGGAGTTGAACTTGGATCCCCTACAATCCCAATCACGGGAGGAGGGCCAGTACAATTAAGGTTAGAGGATGACCTTTCTCTCCCACTAACAAGGGATATAGCAGCTCGGAACGCCATTCCTAGCATCACACAATTGTCATAAAGGTGGTAACCAAGAGTGATATTGGGCAGCAGATTGGGATTCTTATTGATCTCATTTATTGCAAAAGCCATGGTCTGTGCATGCTGGAAGCTTTCCATATTAAATCTAAGGAAATAAGTAAGTAAATAAGAAAATAGATAAATAAATTTGTGTTATAAAAAGAGATGAATAAATACAACGTAGCAAACACATTAAGCGTTTACATGAGTTATATACACAGTGTATACAGCTTATATATATATATATATATATATATATATATATATATATACACACACACACACACACACACACACACACACACACATTGGTTTCAATACAAATTGTGTAAAGATGGCATTGCAGCTGTCATCACATCATTCAAACAAATTAACTGAGGTAAAAGAGGAAAAATACATCATAACATCCATATTTATTAGATATTAATTATAATTAATATTTAATCTTTCTCTGTTTAGTAATGCAGTTAATCTGACTCACATTTCACAGTATGGTTCTTCTGGTTCTCTTCTGAAGCTCAGCTCTGGGAACACTGTGAAAAAGTGAACTTCAAATAGGCCTCCAATTATAACATCTCCATCCAGGTACACTCCATTTAGCTTGAACTGCCTCTGGAGCTGACATGTGCCTAATCTGAGGACTGAAACTGAAGATAAACAGTCAAGTAGCAAGTATAGGGAAACAATCGGAGAGAACCGCATCACGCTCTCTTCTGAGCCTCACACCCTGTTAACTTATGGGGTGTTGCTTTAAAAGAGCAGGTGGTGCCAAGTGGGAATACCTGGAAATCAGGCAATCACCTTTCCATCCCTTTATGATTTCCTTTTCTAAATTAGATTAAGCCTCAGTTGTCCCTCATTTCCTGTTTTCAAATCTCTGGCTTTGGGTTCATTATGACCCCCAAATTGAAAGAGTAATTGTAAAAAATATATACATTTTTAATTCTACAAATAATATATATATATATTTTTTTTTGTTGTTTACTTCTCAAGTTCAAGTTCAAGTCTGCTTTATTGTCAATTCTTCCACATGTACAGTACATACATACAGAGAATCGAAATTGCATTACTCTTAGACCCCCGGTGCATACAGATAACATTAACATTAAAGCCTAAAAATCTAGATCAAATATAAAATGTAGATACAACAATACAATAAGGGAATGTAAAAAAAAAAAAAAAAGACATATAATAAAATTGAAAATAAACTTAAATAAAGCAGCGCAAGGCAAATGGCAGATAGAGTGCAAATCAATGAAGTGAACAACAGTGCAGATAAAATAATTTTTAGTGCAAAAACAAAAGCTTATTAAGTCTGATAAAAGTGACAAAAGGCCTCAAGAGCAGTTATTTTATTAACTGACTGATGTGGTAGTGGAATGACGTCAGTTCCATAGAGAAGGATGTAGTGAGCAGACCAATGCTGCAGTCTGCCAATGCAGTTAACTGACCTCATTCAACTACCTCTTCTGTCAGTTTAAATAAAGAACTGCTCTCTGAGATTTTTGATACTTTAATCAGACTCAATAAGCTCTTCTTCACTATAATCATGATATCTATCTGTTTACTTCACTGGGTTGCATTCTGTCTGCCATGTGCCTTGTGGTGCTTTACTTATCTTTCTTTTTACATTACCTATTTGTATACTCGTATAGTTGTACTTTATATTTTATTATCTGTATTTAATGTTCTACTGTTATTGTTATCTGTATGCCCCAAGGGTCTGAGAGTAACGCAATTTCAATTCTCTGTATGTATGTACTGTACATGTGGAAGAATTGACAATAAAGCAGATCTGATTAGCTCAAAAAAAGCCATTAAATAGCTCATTATTATTATTATAATTATCATTATTATTAATATTTGTTCTTTACTCCAGTATCCTTGCTGTTATTTCTCCTCTTCCCTCTGCTTTTCTTCACTTGCTCTGTCTTGCCACTGTTGTAGTTCCAAAATTATTTCCTTCTTGTAAAACTTATATTCAGCATAAAAACTCATTGTAGTCCTAATGAATTCAGAAACCTGATGTTGGTATTCTCAGTCAGTATACCATGATAAAAAGACATCTTTACATGTAATATTTTCAAATATATATTTTTTATTCTTTATCATTATCCATGGGCAAATTCATCAGTCAACAGTATTTTTCCTTCAAGTTCCAGTGAACCATTTACAGTTTCAAAAACCCAGCCTTTGTTTCCCAGCATCACATAAATGTAACTTTTCCCATCAGCATGGAGACCGTGGGGTGGGGGGGCTGCAGCAGTTGAATGGGGGTGGGGACTGATTTGCATATTTACAACATTGCCTGTAGAGATGCACATGAGTAGTTACATCTAAGCTACTTAAAGGAATGAAGGCATTTTCACAAGATATCATTCTGATTATGAGGTCAATTTCACCGTTTGAACTATATTATTAACGATATATAAAGGTGCTGGTCATATAATTAAAATATCATTGTAACGATAAAACCTTCGTAATCATCGGGAAGAAGGAGGCGGGAACCGGCGAACAATCAACTGAAACTTTAATGACAAAATAAATACAAAACAGCACAACAGCCCCTCGCGGACGACTGTTGCGCACAAATAAAAAGTAAACACAAAATAAAGTCCAGGCCTGGTCCTCTCTCGTTCGTCACTGTCGTCGCTCTGGTTTTATATCCCTCCATCTCCTCTGTGGGACTTATTACTGTAGACTGTAAAGCCCCTTTCACACTGCCATTCCGGCAAATACAGGGGTAAAGCGTTCCTGTAATTGTTCCCTGGTCGCTAGATTTGGCACTTTCACACTGCCAGTGATGACCCGGTATATGTGCGTGCTTTCACACACAACCCTTGAAGATCCCGTAACGACACGTGACATCAGCGCGTGACGTGTAATGTACGAGTCGACAACGCTTGGCACGTTATACTTAAACTGAAGCAAGCAAATGATCTCGGCGTCAGCGCGGAAAGTGAGGAACTAACTGATCTCTGCTTCATTACAGTTTGTACATATGTTTTCGTCGCGAATGTTGATCTTCCTTCAAAACAGCCTGTAAAAGAGTCGCGCGATAAAGCGCGTCATCACTTCGATACCGAATTAGATCTGGCTTTTGTTCACACAGCGCTCGTTCCGGATCGATTACCGCAATGTTACTAGGTCCCCGACCCGGGTTCAATTCGGTAATCAATTCCGGGACGTGGTTGCTTTCACACAGAAGGCGACCAGGCAATGTTACGGGAATATTGCGGGTCCGACGTGCAGTGTGAAAGGGGCTTAAGTGACATCAATTCCCATTGCAAACACGCCCAATAAAATGGCCCCACCCCTGTTACTTGATTGATAGGTTTCCGTGTAGACGTTGGAAATTCAAATGCAAAAGGAATTGCCTTTCCATTTGAGTTTTGGCAGTTTACATGCAAAGTGCAGAGAGAGTGAAAAAGCAAATGGAGTAATTAATATTGCTATTTAAATATGACAGGCTCATAGCTCGTAAGATATGGGAAACACAATTGCAAATGGACTTTGCATTTCCATTTTAAATTTTAAATACAATTTGCAATTCCTTTTGAATAATGTCCGGAATATTATTCCATACTAGGGCATGTGCTGTGCATGTATAAATTATGTACAATGTATATATTATGTACAATGTATAGCTAACTAATTTAGCAATACTCAGCCAAGTTTCCCTACTGCAGCCTCAATATTAGCAGCATTATAAGTAGTTATGATTTTTTTTTTTTTAATCTGCAAAGTTGTTGATGAAAAAAAGATAACGAGTTGTCATATTTTTGGAATATTTTGCCTGTTTATATGTCACTGGGTAACAAATTTGCATAATCCTGCCTGCCCGCGAAATACAAACAGAGTCTGACTTACTCACAAACCCTTCTGCAACCCTTCTGCACTAGTGGACACAGTTAAATTAGTGTTTTTTTTTAAGCTGATATAAAGAGTCAAATAATAAATAAATTAGTTGAGCTAAATGTCCTTCTGACGTCAGGAGTTGTGACGGATGAAAATGCCGGTGTTCTCAGCCCTAGTGATGTGGCAGTGGCTTCTTTTAGCTTGGGAGATGCAGACGTATGTATTGGCGGAATTAATGTTGAAACGGAGATGGCTTGCCACCATTTGATCCGTTATCTCCTGTTTCTTTGGGTTCCAGAGACGATGCGTGAACAACAATGCTCCATGCTGAAGTACTCTTGCACCTCTAATCTCTCCTGATTGTTTCCTCAACTCATTTGTTAAATCAATTGGACTTACCCCTTTTACTCCTTGTCCCTCTTTAAATCTTACAATAATTTTTATTTCCTCTCTCCTTCCACTTGTTACTTCCCTTTCGCTATCCTCATCTGTATCTACTGAATCTTCTTCATTATCTTTCTTCCTCATATTATTAGCATTTTCAACACTTTTTATTCTCCCTCCTTCCACTTTCCACTGTCCAACCCATCTCATCATTTCCATCTTCAATCTCTGATTCATCAATTCTAGATCTTGTTTCTGATCCAACCTCCTCTTTTTTTCTTTTTCCTAGATTTCCCCATCGTATTCTTCTTAATTCAGCAACTTTTATATGTAATTAAATTCAGTATAAATTATTTCAAACACTCACAACAGTTTCTAAATGACAATAGAATCCAAGGCAGGTGGTACCTAAGAGCATGAGAGTGAGAACGGAGAAAAGACCAAAAAAAAATCCACAGGTACAGCACAAAAGGTCGCGGACCATAACAGTCATGTTTCGTTGTTTTCAGATGTCCCGTCCCAAACACACATATTGCAGCATGACATAGACGTTGGTGACAACACACCAATTAAACAGCACCCATACCGTCAACCCTGAAAAAAGTCTGCAACAGTGTATACATTTACTCCATACGACACTGAACATTTTTCCTCTCGAAAATACACCAATGCACCACTGAATTACCACATTTCAACATGTATAGTAAAATAGACATTTTAACTCAACATTTCCTTTGTGTATTAATGATATAGACATTTTAACTCTACATTTCCTTTGTGTATTAATGATATCATCTCGGTTACGTATTTAACCACAGTTCGCTGAATAGGGAACGAGATGCTGTGGTGATGTCACCGCATGGGAACACCTTTCGGTGTGACGAATGTCTGAAATCCTATACCATCCCAACAATTTTATTGGCCAAATAGCGCTTGGCCACACACATTCATGTGCATAGAATACCTGGGTGCTGCGCGCTATTTCGATCAGATTACATGAACTGAAGGAAAAACATGCTATCAGGAAAGGAACGGCCGGGACCGCAGCATCTCGTTCCCTATTCAGGGAACTGTGGTTACATACGTTCCTTTTTCATAGGTCACTTCGATGCTGTGGTGACGTCACCGTATGGGAACCCTATATCATAACGCCTGACGTACCTGATAGCTGGAATCCAAGGAAAGCATCTGCTCAAGCGGAGAGAACCCGGAAGCCAGGAGCCGTCCTAACATCCAGACTGTAAAACTTGACAAAAGTGCTTGGTGAGGACCATCCTGCCACAGCACAGATATCAACCATAGAAGAACCACTGAGAAAAGCTTGCAATGAAGCTACTGCCCTCGTGGAGTGAGCTTTAAGTCCTGGGGCGAAGCGAGTCTGCGCCCTCCATAGGATAAAGTTATAGCCTCCACCAGCCAGTGGGACATGCATTGCTTCGTGACAGCATGACCTTTGTTCTCCTCTCATCAGATTTTATGTTTATCACTGAATCTTGGAAGGGAACGGTCCTATTCTGTTAGTTTTGTTGTATCACCCTCCACATTTGGTTAAAGATTTTATTATGGAACTTAAAGAGTTAATGGGGTATATTACTACAAACTATGACAGTTTTATATTAGTTGGTGATTTTAATATTCATGTTTGTTGCCCATCCAGTTCCCTTTCTAAGCAGCTTTTAAGTCGTATTGAATCTTTTAACCTCACACAGTGGAAAAATGAGCCCACTCATATACAAGGGCACACTTTGGACCTAGTGCTCACTTATAGGCTTTCTGTCTCTGAACTTGAGCTTTCTGATGCAGTGATCTCTGACCATAAGCCTATTTTATTCTCTTTGTCACTGCCACATCTACATACTCTGTGTGATGTTGTCAAGTTGTCTCTGTCTTATTCCTTTCAGTTTCACCTGGATTTTAACATGCTTTTTAATGAACTGAGCTCACAATTGTCCTTGGACACTACACTTTCTGATCTGAATTTCGACCAACATTTGGACATGCTAAATAATGTATGGATGGACATTTTAAATGAAACTGCTCTTCTTAAAAATTTTAACCAAAACCTAAATTTGAAAGGTGTCTAACTCCCGAAAGTTTCTTAAGACAGACGTGCAGGAAAAAGGATAGATTTCAGTCTCCACAGAAGGTATTTAAGGGTGCTTTCACATCTCTAGTTCGGTTCATTTGGTCCAAACCAAGGGTAAACAATTATACATTGTAGCATTTTTCAGCTTTTTTGGTTCCGTTTCGCACCACACTGATTGCTTTGGTCCGAACCAGTTGAAATGAACCAAAATTCAGTCACATGATAACATCCACATCACTCATTGGCCATGACATATTTCCTAAACTGCTTTTTGATTGGTCAGAATTTACGTGCGGGAAAATTCCAACATAAGAGGAAAAGCCAGCAAACAACTAAGAGACAACACAACTATGGAGAGACGACTGCACAGGCTGGTTTTGTCCCTGGCCATAATCTATTACATTGTTTGTATACACCACGATATGCAAACAATACATTTCTATAATGAAGCGCGGATGCGGCTTGAAAACAACGTTCTAATGCACTGTAAACGTTGAGCGGGCATCACTTGTAACTTCAAGCGGAGGCGTGCATTAATTCTTCTTAACTCTGACATGCTCATGGTCATCTGACCAAATTTCTATGAGGCTCCGCACCTCCTCACTACTCCAAGTTTGTCCACGAGCTGCCATGCTAAAGTGCAAACGGTCAACAAACATTTCCTCATCCCATAATGCACAGCGCAGCTGACTACGGCAGCTGGTTTAGTCAAAAAATGATCAGTTATTTTTGCAGTTGGGTCTGTTCGAGGTTGGATCACTTTCTAACCACAAACGAACTGCTCCAGAGTTCGTTTGAAAGTGTACCGAGACCACCTCTTCAAGCAGGTCTCAGTACGCTTGTTTGGTCCACCTTTGGTGCGCACCCGAGTGCGATTGCTGCTTTCACACCTGCCCAATCAAACCACACCAAAGGGAGAAACGAACTCTGGTACGATTCAACCCAACTAAATGAGGCAGGTGTGAAATCACCCCAAGTCTGCTCTTCTGTCCACCAGACTGCGGCCAAGGTTGCAAAAGCAGCATATTTCTCTAGTCTGATTCTAAACAATAATAATAAACTAAAAATTTTGTTTTCAGTCATAAATGCTCTCTTAAATCCATCTGTCAATTGTATATCAAATTCCTCAAATGAATTATGTGAAAGATTATTGAGTTTCTTTTCTGAAAAGATTGTTAAATTAAGTGAAAATAAATAAAGTGAAGTGACATTCAGCCAAGTATGGTGACCCATACTCAGAATTTGTGCTCTGCATTTAACCCATCCGAAATGCACACACACAGAGCAGTGAGCACACACACACACACACTGTGAGCACACACCCGGAGCAGTGGGCAGCCATTTATGCTGCAGCGCCCGGGGAGCAGTTGGGGGTTCGATGCCTTGCTCAAGGGCACCTAAGTCGTGGTATTGAAGGTGGAGAGAGAACTGTACATGCACTCCCCCCACCCACAATTCCGTCCGGCCCGAGACTAGAACCCACAACCCTTCGATTGGGAGTCCAACCCTCTAACCATTAGGCCACAACTTCCCCTTAAATTAAGATCAAATCAAGTCAAGTCAAGTTAAGTCACCTTTATTTATATAGCGCTTTAAACAAAATACATTGCGTCAAAGTAACTGAAAAACATTCATTAGGAAAACAGTGTGTCAATAATGCAAAATGATAGTTAAAGACAGTTCATCATTGAATTCAGTGATATCGTCTATTTTCAGTTTAAATAGTGTCTGTGCATTTATTTGCAATCAAGTCAACGATATCGGTGTAGATGTAGTGACCCCAACTAAGCAAGCCAGAGGCGACAGCGGCAAGGAACCAAAACTCCATCGGTGACAGAATGGAGGAAAAAACCTTGGGAGAAACCAGGCTCAGTTTGGGGGCCAGTTCTCCTCTGACCAGACGAAACCAGTAGTTCAATTCCAGGCTGCAGCAAAGTCAGATTGTGAAGAATAATCATCTGTTTCCTGTGGTCTTGTCCTGGTAGTCCTCTGAGACAAGGTCTTTACAGGGAATCTGTTTCTGGGGCTTTTAGTTGTCCTGGTCTCTGCTGTCTTTCAGGGCTGTAGAGGTCCTTTCTAGGTGCTGGTCCACCATCTGGTCTGGATATGTACTGGATCCGGGTGACTGCAGTGACCCTCTGATCTGGATATAGACTGGATCTGGTGGCAAGGTTGACCTCGGAATAAGAGAGACAGAGACTAATATTAGCGTAGATGCCATTCTTCCAATGATGTATCAAGTACATCGGGTGTTATGGGAAGTGTTCCCAGTTCCGGTTTACCTAATTAATGCAGCCTAAAAATAATTTAACAGATTTGGATATTAAAAGCATATTAGTATGTTATGTGTAAACCAGGTTAAAGAGATGAGTCTTTAATCTAGATTTAAACTGCAAGAGTGTGTCTGCCTCCTGAACAATGTTAGGTAGGTTATTCCAGAGTTTAGGCGCTAAATAGGAAAAGGATCTGCCGCCCGCAGTTGATTTTGATATTCTAGGTATTATCAAATTGCCTGAGTTTTGAGAACGTAGCGGACGTATAGGATTATAATGTAAAAGGAGCTCATTCAAATAGTAAGGTGCTAAACCTTTCAGGGTTTTATAAGTGAAAAAGAAATATTTTAAAATCCATACAATGTTTGATAGGGAGCCAGTGCAGTGTTGGCAGGACCGGGCTAATATGGTCATACTTCCTGGTTCTAGTAAGAACTCTTGCTGCTGCATTTCGGACTAGTTGTATATTTTTACTAAGCGTGCAGAACAACCACCCAATAAAGCATTACAATAATCTAACCTTGAGATCATAAATGCATGTAGTAACATTTCCGCATTTGACATTGAGAGCATAGGCCGTAATTTAGACATATTTTTGAGATGGAAAAATGCAGTTTTATAAATGCTAGAAACGTGGCTTTCTAAGGAAAGATTGCGATCAAATAGCACACCTAGATTCCTAACAGATGACAAAGAATTGACAGAGCAAACATCAAGTCTTAGACAGTGTTCTAGTTTATAACATGCAGAGTTTTTTAGCTCCTATAATTAACACCTCTGTTTTTTTTCAGAATTTAGCAGTAAGAAATTACTCGTCATCCAGTTTTTTTTTTTATATCGACTATGCATTAACGCTCTCAAAACTTTGTTCTGTCCTCACAACGTAATTCACCCCTGGAATTTTAAATTGTTGATGGAGTCAGTTGGCCCCACCTTACTTTCCCTGTTTAACAAATGCTTATCAACTGGTTCGGTTCCCAAATGCCTGAAATTGGCCTATGTTACTCTTTTGCTTAAAAAGCCTTCCTTAGACATGTCTGTTTTATACAACTACCGTCCAATCTCCATGGTCCCTTTTATCTCTCAGGCACTGGAAAAGATTGTGTTGTGTTAACTACGATTATTTCTCAGAATTATTTCAGTCTGGCTTTAGGCCTTTCCACAGCACTGAGTAAGCTCTGCTGAGAGTGATAAACGAGATCTTATTTGCTACTGATACAAGTGAATCTGGGATTTTAATCCTTTTAGACCTGACTGCTGGGTTTGACAATCTAGTTGCAGATTGTAATCTAAAAGATTATGTGTACTGTTTCTTGGTCCACTAATTAATATCTCTGTCTTATCCAAATTTAATTGGAGAAAATTATTTGTCATCCAATCTTTTAAATTTTTGACACACTCTGTTAGCTTAGATAATTTAGAAGTTTCATCTGGTCTCGTTGAGATATATAGCTGAGTATCATCAGCATAACAGTGAAAGCTAATTCCGTATTTTCTAATAATATTACCAAGGGGCAACATGTATATTGAAAATAGAAAGGGACCTAGGATGGATCCTTGTGGCACTCCATATTTTACTGATGATAAATGAGATGGCTCCCCATTTAAATAAACAAAATGGTAGAGATCAGACAGGTAGGATGCCCTTGAATACCTGTATAGTTTTGTAATCGATCTATGAGTATGTCATGATGTATGGTGTCGAACGCGGCACTAAGATCAAGTAAGACTAGAAATGAGATGCAGCGTTGATCTGACGCAAGAAGCAGGTCATTTGTAATTTTAACAAGTGCAGTTTCTGTGCTATGGTGGGGCGTGGTTTTGGGACGTGACCTAAAGATAATGACGAGTTAATGATATTGAGAAGCGGTTCTTCGGCTACAGGTAACAACTCTTTCAGTAATTTTCTGGGTACAGAATCTAATAAACATGTTGTTGGTTTAGATAAAGTGATAAGTTTATTTAGCTCTTCCTGTCCTAAATTTGTCAAGCACTGCAGTTTATCTCTGGTTGCGATGGATGAAACTGAAGTGTTAGATGCTGTAGAATCTACATTAGCTATTGTATTTCTAATGTTATCTATTTTATCAGTGAAGAAATTCATAAAGTCATTACTATTAAACGTTGGTGGAATATTTGAATCAGGTGGCATCTGGTAATTTGTTAATTTAGCCACTGTGCTAAATAAAAACCTTTGATTGTTTTGGTTATTTTCTATGAGTTTGTGTATATGCTCTGCCCTAGCAGTTTTTAGAGGCTGTCTGTAGCTGGACATACTGTTTTTCCATGCAATTCTAAAAACTTCCAAGTTAGTTTTCCTCCATTTGCATTCAAGACTACGAGTTACTTTCTTGAGAGAGTGAGTATTACTGTTATACCATGGCACAGTACGTTTTTCTCTAACCTTTTTCAATTTGATGGGGGCAACAGCTAATAATGTATTACAGAAAATAGTGCCCATGTTGTTAGTCACTTCGTCTAATTCATGTGTATTTTTGGGTACAAATAGCAGTTCAGATAGTTCTACCAGAAAGACTCGGGAGATAAAATGTACGAAGCATACATTTATTTACAACTCAGCAAGCATTATTGTTAATTTCTTTGGCGGAAGGCCCCGTCCATAGTTCGTAATCCGAGGGTAGCGGACCAGCATTTCCTGCCTGAAGACGAGGTCAGGTGTGCAGCCGACCCCCCTGGAAGGTAAGGACAACACCATCCTGGTGGTGGTGGGGAGGGTGGAGGTTGTTATCGCGTCGGCATCTGCAAACTCAAACATGTGTAAGTAACGATCTTTTATACTGAAGTATAAAGACGTGATTGGATAATTATGGAGGTAATTAGTAAAAAAGTAATTGAGTCTTCCTGGCAGAACTTAGGCTAAAGCTTTCATATCAGGCAGTATATTTGTGAATCTGTCTTTGAATAGTTCTGCCCAGACGGTAACACTGAGACATATAGTTAATATTAGTGATACGCAGTATGCACGGTACAAGGGAATGATCTGTAACATCATCACTTTGAGGTACGAAATCCATAGCAGTAAGATCGATTCCATGCCATATAATTAAATCTAGTGTATGATTAAAATGATGAGTGGGCCCGGTAACATTTTGCTTGACTCCAAAAGAGTTTATTAGTTCAGTAAACGCAAGTCCTAATTCATCATTTGTATTATCAACGTGAATATTAAAATCTCCCATGATTAGCGCCTTATCAAGGTCTGAGAGGAAATCTGCAAATTATTTTAGGAATTCTGTATACTGCCCTGGTGGTCTATACACAGTAGCCAGAGCAAGAGATACATTAAATTTATTTTGCATGTCTGACAGTGTAACATTAAGCAGAAGTATTTCAAATGAGTTAAACCTGTATCCTGTTTTCTGGGTAACATTGAGAATATCACTATATATTGTTGCAACACCTCCGCCACGACCAGTCTGACGGGCCTCATGCTTATAACAGTGGTTTCACGAGTTCACACTTACATATAATTAGCTGAAGTATTATAGTGCATATTATATTATAGTGCATGCTGTCCGGGGAAGGGGCTCCGAGCTCGGGAATGGCCCGAACCTAGAGTACCCCCCCTCCCCCGTATATGTAAAAGTGTAAAATGAACTCTAGTGGAGGAGATGGGGATGCTGACAAACCATCAATGGAGACAGGTAGGCTAATTCAGCTGTATTTATACCCTAAGGTTGATTATATTAAGTGGCTCCACTTGTGTTAATTAGGCTAAGTATCTGACGTGCTCCTCCCGAACCTTGTTATGAAACTGCATTTCACGAGTTCACACTTACATATAATTAGCTGAAGTATTATAGTGCATATTTGGCGTGCTGTCCGGGGAAGGGGCTCCGAGCTTGGGAATGGCCCGAACCTAGAGTACCCCCCAAAAAACAATAGCGGAAAGGACAGCCGCCAGACTAAGGACCCCCCACAATAGCTTTGACATCTGTCGGGGACTGATATTTAAAAAGCAGGTCGGAAGGGCCTATATGTACTCCAGTGATTGCAACTTTACCTATTGGAGAAATGGGCCCCACCGGCTGCTTGTGTCGGACTATGTGATTTAGGACGCCCGGTTGGGGGTTTTCAAGCCATTGCACAACCGGAGCACCTCACTGCATTGGAACGGATGAGCCCCACCAGCCGATAGCGGAGGAGCGTCGTGATTGGATTGCCCGACCAGGAGGGCCCGAGTTGTCTCGACCGGAATAGGTCACGGTGTTGGCATACGGGCCCTACTGGCTAATGAGCCCCTGCTAGTCAGTGGGCAACCAGGGCAGATACCTAACCGAGAGGACCCATGAAGCCTCCGACTGGAGATCAAGACTCAGGACGACGGACGTGTAAGTCCTCTCGGTTTGAGCAGATAAACAGCTTTGGGCTGCCGACAAAGAGGACTCTTGCAACACCCAATGGGAGATCAATACTCATGGCATCAGATGGATAAGACCTGTTTGTGGGCAGCAAGAAAAGAAAACCCAACCGGGAGCACTCTCGGCTACATCTGACACGAGCACAATACTCAACGGCGTCAGATGGGTAAGCCTCGACGGCCGGGGGGGAAAAGATTTGGACAGAGTTTGGCGGGAAGTGGAGACTCTTGTCGTCGTATGCGAGCACCGCCACCCGTCAAACAGGAACGAAAGTTTAGGTGACCGTGAGACTCTCGCCGACATCCGATGGGAGCTCAATACTCAAGGCACCGAACGGATAAGTCTCGCCAACTGTAGAAAGGAAAAGGTAAGGTTGTCTAGCCGGGAGGCTCTCGCCAACGTCCGATGGGAGCTCAATACTCAAGGCAAAGAACGGATAAGCCTCTCCGGATGTAATACGGAAAGGTAAAGTTGTGTTGCCAGGAGGCTCTTGCCGGCATCCGATGGGAGCTCAATACTCAAGGCATCGAACAGATAAGCCTTGCTGACTGTAGGAGGAAAAGGTAAGGGTGTGTGGCCTGGAGGCTCACGTCAGCATCCCGAGGGAGCTTAATACTGACGGCGTCGGATGGGTGAGCCTTTTAGACCAAAGGATGAAAAAAGTTGTCTGGCCGGGAGACTTCGCAACCATCTGACGGGAGCTCAATACTCACGGTGTCGAATGGGTAAGCCTCGCCGACCGTAGAAAGGAAAAGTAATGTGGTCTAGGCGGGAGGCTCTCACCGACGTCTGATGGGAGGTAATTACTCGCAGCATCAGACGGGAAAGCCTCTCCGAACTAAGACAGAAAGGTAAAGTTGTATGGCCAGTATTGGGCCAGACAGTGAATGAGTTTTTTTTTTTTTTTTTTTTTTTTTTTTTTTTTTTTTTTAAACATGGAAAGGCAAAGGTTGGATCTAGCCGGGAGCACTCTTGCAGTGCCTGACAGGGGTTCAATACTAAGAACAATTTAGTTGTCTAAATTTAGTTGTGGTAGATGCTATGACGATTACTGCATAATTGTTTAACGAATCCAATGAGCTGCTTCCGATATAAAGTCAGAAAATCTTGGTGCAGTCATTGTATTTGAAAATTTAAGTGTACAAAAAATAAATAGAATTTCCTGTGCCAGTGTACCTCAGATGAGTGCCATTAATCAGCGATATGGCCATTGTCAATCGTCATCAGTGCGTGAGATCGACGATACGTATACGTATGTAATCGTGCTTGGGTGGAGGAAGAGAGAGACTCTGTTCTTGTCATGGCATGACTTGAAGTTAAATAACGGAGCAGTTTGGTAGCTGAATTGTAGTGGCCGCCTAATAATGATAATAAAATACAATAATAGGAGAATGAGTCTAATACCGTCTTGACTATAATCGATACGTAATACTATCACCACCACCTAGGATGAATAGGCATAACTTGGAAGCGGAGGTGATGCCGACTTTTGCCAGAAGAGAACCAACGACCCATGTAATGATGGAAAAGGATTTTTTTTTTTTTTTTTTTTTTTGAGGCTCCTGCGGGAGCAGACGCTGCTGCGGCAGTGGGGAGATACAGAAAAGGCTCCTGCAGGAGCAGACACTGCTGCGGCAGATACAGAAAAGGCTCCTGCGGGAGCAGACACTGCTGCGGCAGTGAGGAGATACGGAAAACAGATAAGTAAAGAGGAGCATGAGAAGAAGAGGAGAGATAGCTGCTTTGGCCGCCTGCGGAGCTTGCTTCGACTGCTGTAGTTGTTGAAAGTGAAAAAAAAAAATGAAAGTGACATGACATTCAGCCAAGTATGGTGACCCACACTCATAACTCGTGCTCTGCATTTAACCGATCCAAGTGCACACATACGGCAGTGAACACACACACAAACGCCATGAACACACCCCCGGAGCAGTGGGCAACCATTTATGCTGCAGCGCCCGGGGAGCAGTTGGGGGTTCGGTGCCTTGCTCAAGGACACCACGGTCATGGTATTGCCAGCCCGAGATTCGAACCCACAACCCTAGGGTTAGGGGTCAAACTCTCTAACCACTAGGCCCATCTTCCCCCTCCTTGGCTGTGTGAAGAGTAAACAGGTTAGTAACATTTGATGGGGCAACCTAAAAAATTAATGCGTAGTCTACTGTGTTGCCAGCTTAGCGATTGGTTGCCTAATTTGACAATTCCTTAAGCCTTTGTCCACATTAGTACGTTCCTGTTGGAAAAGCATCATTCCTCTTGTTTTGGCCTTCTGGCCTTTTTAAGCAGCCTCCAAAACTAATAAATTTGAAACACTGGTTTCACATGGCAGTATAGACTTTGGAAACAGAGGCTTCTGAAAACAATGAACATCATTTAGTCTTGTAAAACATACCAATAGACATGATTATGGCAATGACATTAATTGCAGTTATGTGCCATTTACTTCCAAGCAGTTTCTAAAGATATTTACTTGCATGCTTTTCAATATTATAGACCTAGAAAGACAACAGAATTTTTACTCACACTGCTGTCCTGCGGCAAAACGAGGGTAGTGGTGTATTAGATAAATTCTAAGCGATCACGCCAGTAAATGGTGAAATATATCCCTAAATAAATTGATCCTGCCAGAATAATTGCATGAAACTTATGTCTGTGTGAGGTTTAAACATGCACGGTAAGGCAGATAATATCTTTGGACATTTCAGTGTGGATGACGACTATGGGAAAAAAGCCTTGGCTTCGTGGTAAAAATTGGCATCGTCATCCAACAGAACTATGTCATAACCTCATTTAACAAAGTTTAAGCCACCTTCCATGGCACACGACATTTGGACACGATTGTCATATTTCTCCCTCTAGGCAGTCGTGCAGAACTTTCAAACTGGTCGTGCAGCAACTGTTACCTTGGCATGTTCACCATGGTAAAATTAATGATTTTAATGAATATAATACATGAATACATCCTCACGAATCAGATGACCCCCGAATAAAACCGTAGGTTTTATGGGGCTAATCAAATAAATAATGGTTTAATAATTATTTCTCCCATAATTATTATAAACCACCATTTTACATAAATTGTGTTTGAAGAATAATGTTAAAGAAAACAAATTATTGGTAATTCTGACCTCGCAGAGCTGCAACAACGCGTCGACGTCATCGATTACGTCGACTACAAAAAATAAGTCGACGTCATCGATTACGGCGACTACAAAAAATATGTCGACGTGCGTGAAATGCGTCGACGCGTCACACGGTTTGTTTACATCTCGCTTAACGGCATACTGGGAATGAAGAAAGTTGCATTCTTTCACGAAAACAGAGACCACTGTATGGGAATACTTTAAAAAGAGGACAAATAAAATGGCCCTTTGTTCACCTTGCAAAACCGATATGGTGTACCACGGCAGCACAACTGCGATGCGCGAGCACCTCAGAGGAAAACATCTTGGCGCGCTCCGGTTACGATTTAACTGGTTACCGTGTGATCTGGTGACCAACTTCCTGGTTCAGGTCTGATATTCTTGCGCTTGCGGCATTCTGAAAAGTTGAGATGTTTTTAACTCGATGGGGTGCGGACGCGCCTGGAAAAAAGAGTGCGTCGCGACGCGCACCGCGCCGCTTCCATTATGAGCGCGCTTATCGCGCGCCTACATTGGAAATGACGTGATATGTGAACGGCCCCTTAAAAGATGGCGCGCTGCGAGACAACAGTCACAAACCACCGAGCTACCCCGAATCAGCTGCAGATCTCTGGAAACCGAGCTAAACCATAGCAGAACCCGGACTACATTTTATGGTTTGTGATGCTAAAGAACATTTCATGACGTCTCAGACTACTGTAAATTTATGGCTACTGTGGCTTAATAAAAATTCATTTTTACCATAGTAAAATCATTTTCTTTGCCTCTTTAATATTTTATACTGTAAAAACTTCAACCACATTGGTTGAAAATGAATAAAGGTTGAAATATTATATTAGAAGTTGTACTTATATATATATATATATATTATTATTTTTTTTTTTTTGTAAAGTTCTCCAAAAGGATTCAATGACTAATTAAACAAAAGAACATTAGATTAATTATTTATTGTAATAAAAATAATTGTTAGATTAGTCGACAGAAAAATAATCGTTATTTGCAGTTCTACCTCGCACCGATAGATTTGATTAGAAAACATTACATCCGGTTGGGCGTTCGCATACGGTCTAGTCGCAGAAGAACAAATATTTGATCAATAGCAGAGTACATCAAAACTATTATCTGTGATCATTTCAATAAATATTAGTGCTTATAGTTTTTTTTTTTTTTTTTTGCCTTCTCTAGTTTCTGATTGGTTGAACTGCGGAGACAAGACTATAACGTGGAAGGAGGCAGACCCTCTGAAGCTCTCCCTGCCAGCCAGAGTTTTTCTTAGATTGACATTTTAGTTTGGAGTGGGGAGTCCCAGGCTGTTTCTGTTAATTTAGTTTCTGTTAGTTTAGTCAGTCTATTATGTAATGTTTCCCTTCTGACTCCTAGAACCTTATACATGGACCGTAACAGTAATGATGGACAACATTATATGTTGTACAGAAAAGGTGGAATCCTTAAAAGAAGTTGATCACTTTCCCCAACAATAATATACTAATTTGTCATCTGATGTTTTCAAAACCAAAATGGCCAGAATCAATCCAATCAGCTATTAAGAGATTCTAAATATTTTCAATAATCTCAATCGGTCTCATTTTTAGAATTTACATTACTAATTGCTTCTCTCTGGGAGAAGATATGGAGTTCTATGGATTATGTAAATTAAATAGATATGCTAATTATTTGGTTCCTGTATCCATTTGAATTTTTAGCTTGATGGTATGTTTGAAGATATGTGGTAATGTTTTATGTCTTTTAGATTTATTTATTTATTTATTTTATTAATTTATTGGTCTCTGCAGCATCATGAAGTCTTTAACAAATTTCCTTTCAAGGGCAATAAAGTATACTTTAACAAAGGTGTAGCCATAGGGAAGGAAGAGTGGAGTGGAGCCAAAGGTGTGTAGGGCTGAGGTTCGAAAGCCCGTGACAAAATTACGGTGATGACTTACCAAGGCAGAACCAGGAAGATGGCAGAAGCTAAGGGATGACAATCCATGGTGGAGACAAAGACCAAGGAGCCATTAGTTCCACAGGCTGAGAAGGGGTGTACAAGGTGGAGCTTGGAGATCCAGGTGCCTAGGCCAAGCTACAGACAGCCTAAGGCGAAGCAGTTTGATTTGCTGTTTTTCTTTCAGCAAGATCTGGCAACAGCAACACTAACACTTTCTGTCGTTCATTTGTCTTCCATTAAAATGAGTTATAAATCACTTGTTTGCCTATCTATAATTTGAATATTAGTTACGAGTTTCAGCTCATTTTGTGTTGAATTGTGAACAAACCCTTTTCAAAATGCTGATGCAAGATGTTGTTCTCTGAATGCCCTGTTGTGAAATTCTGTTCAAATAATAAAACAGCTGGATTTTGATATGTGGGTGTAACATTCAACAGTATAGGGACATCTGAATTCAAGCTTGTAGTTGATAGTGTGTGTGGTTTAAGTTAATTGGGGAAAGTGATTGGAGAAGACCAGAATATGTCAACCAAGGGAAATCTGTCATTTCACCAGAAGATCAAGTTATTGAAAATTCTGAAACACATGCATGGATGAGCTGTTTACAATAAAATCATCAAAATGCATTTAAATAATGGAAAAATATCAGTTTATTGGTCCCAAGATGATGTTTTTACTTTCTTTTTATCTCTGTTACAGTTCTAATTATTAAAGGGGTCATATGATGCGATTTCAGTTTTGTCTTTCTCTTTGGAGTGTTACAAGCTCTTGGTGAATTTAGAAGATCTATTAAGTTGAAAAGTTTCAAATCCAATTTTTTTTTTTTTTTTTTTTTTATCAAAGTAATGCCGCCCAATGTTCACGCAAAGAAAGAAGGCAAGATTTCAGTAACCGCAGTTAATGTTGAAGCAGCTATGTCAAGGAGATGCTATGTGTATCTTGGCAAAGGCAAAAGCACTTTATTTGGCCTTCCAAAAGTAGATGCATTTAAGAATCTTTAAGATTACTTACAGCACAGCTGCAAGGCATTTAATGGATTACCGTTTCAGGAGAGGAGATAATTCTGACTTTGCTACAACAGTCTGGCTCTTCTGAATCAGCTAGTGTAAGTTTTGTTATAAGTTTAAGTATTTGCTATTGAATGTTCAAATGCAGAGTTTTGCACATCACGTGTGTGTGAGAGAGAGAGAAACTGGGTGACACACTGGAGTCAGCTGTCTTAACTGTCCTTGGCTTGTGTACTGCAAACACATACGAGCATCCTCACTATGTCTGCCACGCCACTCTTTTCCTCTTTTGGGCTTGAACTGATGGTAAATCTAATGACATTACTAACTGTCTTTATATTTATTTTGAAAGATGAAGCTTACAATTATGGAAAGGGGCGTTCCATTTCAGATGAGTGCTTGCTGTTTTCGGCCAATCACAATGCACTGGATAAGTTGGCCAATCAGAGCAGACTGCGCTTGTTGGAAGGAGGGACTTTGTAGAAAACAATGCATTTGAGAGAGGCGGGGCATAGAGGACCTACAATAATGAACAGTATTCTAAAAATAATGTGTATTTTGAACATTAAAGCATGTTATATTATGTTACAACAAATACACAAAATAATTATCTTTAAAATATTATCATATATGACCCCTTTAATGTTCTGTTAAAAATGCTTAATTCAGTGTTGTTTTTAGGGGCCAAGCACCGAAGGTGCGAAGGCACCTATTGTGTTTGTTGGCGTTATTATTCTTCTTCTTCCACCCCAAGTCTATGGTAGCCCATAGAACCGATTGCGGGAAAGTTGTATAATTTGGCACACTAATAGAGGACTGTCTGAACATTAACCGTAGCAAATTTGAGGTCTCTAACTCAAACTCTCTAGCGCCACCAATTGTCTAAACTTTCAAAAACTTGATGCTAATAACTCTTGAACCGTAAGCCACAAAATGAAAATTCTTTTTTCCTGTGATTCCTTGGCTCATGCCGAGTCGAATGGACACCGAAATTCAAAAATCGCAAGGTTTAGTTTTTTCGCTATCGTCAATTGTTCGTAAAACCTACTTTTTCGAACTCGTCCTAGGCCGTTGCACCGATTGTCACGAAAATTGAATCAGATAATCTTCAGACCATGCTGGCAAAAAGTTATGGAAATCAAGTTGATTTCTCAAACCGTTTCCGAATAGCTCATGAACGAATTCTTCGAAAAGCACGCAAACGTGAACGTGAGGCTATATCTCCGCAACGGTTTGGCCTATTGAGACCAATCTTGGTGGGTCTTATAACAACAATTCCCTGGGACTACCTGCAGTGTTTCGGCGCTGTGCCCCCTAGTGGTCAGGAGATATGAAAAATGCATGTTTTTGCTCATAACTTCTGAACAGTTTTGCCAAAAATCACAAAAGTGGTGTCTTTAGATTCAGTGCATCATTCCGAGTCGAATGATACCGAATTTTCCCAATTCGGCCATTTTGGGCGTCGGCCATTTTGAATTTAGTTGTAAATTGCTGTATCTTAAGAATGAAGTTCCGTATCGTTTCGCAAATAATTACAAAAATGTCCGGCTCCATGCCCTGAATGTACACAAAAAAATTGGGGGCAGCGCCACCTTGTGGTCAATAGTTATAACGATTTTTCGAAAAACGCTAATAACTTTTGCATACATTAGCCTATTGTAACAAAACTGATGTTGATAGATTCCTTGGGTCATGCCGAGAACACCGATACCCCATTTGTCAATTTTGGCAAAATTTCCTGTCCGCCATTTTGATTCATGTTGAAAACCTACTTTTTCGAACTCCTCCTAGACCGTTGCTCAGATTTTCACCAAATTTGATTTGGATCATCTTCAGACCATGCTGGCAAAAAGTTATGGAATTTGTGTCGATACACGTAACCGTTTTCAATTAGCGTACCAACGAATTTGCTGGAAAGATGCCAAACTGCATCTGAGGCTGTATCTCTGCAAAGGTTGGAGATATTTACACAAAACTTAATATGTGACATTGTCACATCACATTGACCACGCCACATCATTTTGGTCACAGCGCCACCTATTGGTCAAGAGTAATAAACCAATCAATAACCGCTAATTATTACATTTCCAATAATGCTAATAACTTTTGATTGCATTAGCCTATTATCATGAAACATGTCTCAAAATGTTCCTTGGGACATGCCGACAACATACATACCAATTATGTCATATTAAGCAAAACTTCCTGTCCGCCATTTTGATTCATGTTGAAAACCTTTTTTTTTAAACTCATCCTCAACCGTTTGTCTGATTTTCACCAAAATTGAATCAGATCATCTTCAGACCGTGCTGACAAAAAGTTATGGATTTCGTGTCAATAGACGAAACCGTTTTTGTACAGCGCTGCTTCAGATGTCAGGCATCTTCACAAAATGAGTCTGAGGCTATATCTCTGCAAAGCTTTGTTGTAATTAAGCCAAACTTGTGTGTGCCATTGTCTAACATGGAGAATAGGCTCACAGACACTCACACACAGAAATGAAATGGTTCAACTATTATATGAATAATCAATAAGCATGATTACACACACACACACACACAGAGAAGTACATGCCCACACATTTTGTTGTATGTAGATATTTGAAATAAATTATAGGTGACACACAACTCACAGAAAGACTTCTTTTCTTACATTTCTATGTCAGGTTTCATTGCATTCATATTCTGACATAATAGTAAACATTTGATATACATGTATGAATAAATTGTTGAACTTTCACTCAATGTGATCTTAAATGCTTGAACAGTAATATTAAATAATAGTAATATATATTTTTCTAGATGAATCAATCATCGAGACAATGAACTGTAATGTTTTAGTCTTTAGTGAGCCCATTAGTGGTCTTCCAGTGACATCTAGTGGTCGTAAATGCAATTTATCATACAACACTGTCTCTTTAACCTTTATAACTGTTATATGTTGTCTTAATTTCATTCCAAAGAAGCATACACAATTTATGTAAAATTTCACAGTCTAGATAATAGTACTGCACTGATTTTAAATAACCTAGATATGGCTGACAGTAAAAGAATAGAACAGAATTACAGACACACACAAACATGAAATGTTTAAACTACTATATTAATACTCAATAAGCATGCTTAAACCCACACACAGATGCACACATTTTGTTATATATATAGATAATTAAAATAAATGATGGGTGATAAAACCTATTGCAAGTCTTCTGTTTTTATGGGCTTCTATGTCATTTTTCAGGTTTCATTGCAATCATAATCTGGAATAAATATAAACAATAGATATATCTGTATGAATAAATTGGTAAACTTTGACTCAATGTGATCTGAAATGCTTGAACAGTAATATTAAATAATAGTAATATACATTTTTTCTAGATGAATCCCTCAACAAGCCCATAAACTGTAATGTTTTAGTCTTTAGTGAGCTCATTAGTGGTCTTCCGGTGACATCTAGTGGTTATAATTGCAATTTTTTATTCAACACTGGGTTTTGAAGCTTTATAAATATTACAGTGTTCTTTTTTACCTAATCTCTGTTAAATTTTGCATGATTGTTTAGAAAAAATACAGATCTAATGCATGTGTGATTATATTACCCCTTTTTTTTGCAGTTTAATGCCATTCACAACAGAAATCTTTTGTTTTTTAGGCCATTTTAACTGTTATAGCACCAGCTATTTTCTGATCTTAATGAAACTTTGCATGCTTGGTGGGTCATCTTTCACATGTTATAACCAAGTTTCATAAAGTTTTGAGTTTTTGTTTCAGTTTTATAGGCTTTAGGTTACATGTGGCCACGGCCCTTTCCTAAATGACCTCTTATAGCTAACCAAAGGACAAAATGCAACATATTTTTGAAAATTATTGATCTAGAGAGTCCAGAGAATATTATTGCAGTGGTTTGATCAAGACTGAACAAAAAACCAGGTGACCCAAAACATTCAAATTCGTGGACCAATTTTACGAAAAAGGCTATAACTCGGGAACAAAATGAGATATCTTCACCAAACTCAGAACTCATATGCATGAACAAAAACTTTAGTCAAATTATTATTTTTTTCCATATCTGCCACTTGGTGGCGCTACAGGATGAAAAAAAATCAAATGGCTATAACTAAGCAACCGTTGATCCAATCAACTTGAAAATTCATATGGCCCAATGTGGCACAAGTGCTCTATGAGGAATTTCACTTATCTTAAAAAACATGGCCGCCATTGGCCAAACAACTTTAAGCACCTATTTGACAAGGTTAATGGAAGTCGATCGGAACGAAACTCGGTGGGCATGTTCGACTCATTGCCCTAAAGGTCTGTAAGTATTTTGAAAGAAATTGCCCACAACATTGTCACCTCCCACAGAACACAACAAAGCGATTTGATTACAGTGCCACCTATTTTCCAAAAATGATAATGCATCATTTTACTGGAGTTTTACTGGCTGTTTCAATTACACTCTTCCAATAATTGCTTTTCTTACTCGTTGCATTTGGTCTGATGCTCCATGCCATGCTTAGCTCCTCGCTGTGGAACTTTTATTAACGATTTTCAGCCATTTCAATTACAATCATGCAATTATTAATTTAATTATTCATTGTTGCATTTGGTCTGATGCTACATATGCTTAGCTCCTGATGTTGCCGCTGGAATGCTTGGCCCCGTGATTGCTGCTTGCAGCTATATTTTAGATATATATTTGTTATGCTTTTAAATTATCTCACATTGTAAAGAGGCTGATGAAGTTTAAACTGTTTCCACACAAGATTTGTTATAATTTTTACAATATCGACTTAATTCAGATTTCAAAATTAAAGTAAAATAAAAATGAAAATGTCACAAATGGTGTCTGTAGATGGTTGACCACTATATTGTAAAACTATTTATTTTGTACTTCTCTTCTCATGATGGCTTTTTTAGTGTTTTTCTCTGGATGTAAAAGGATGATGTAGCACTTTGGGGCAAATATGGCCATCAGTAATCCAAAACTTGAAGCAAGGATGGCAAATATTTCAACAGCAACTGCATATTTCCCTGGTGAACTCACATATGCTGGAACAAATGCAATCCATACAGCACAGAAGATTAACATGCTAAAAGTGATGAACTTGGCTTCATTAAAATTATCTGGAAGATTTCTTGAAAGGAAGGCTAACAGCAAGCTTACTGCTGCCAACAGTCCAATATATCCCAGCAGCATAGAAAAACCGGCCACTGAGCCAATGGCACATTCATAAACTATTTTAGAGTGAGTATTCTGGTTGTTTTTATGGGGTGTTGGAGAGGCAGTTGATAGCCAGACTGCACAGTTCACAACCTGGAGGGCTGTTAGGACCAAAACTGTGCATCTTTGTTGAGCTGCTCCAAACCATTTCATTGCTCCTTTACCCTCTGGTCGTGATGACTTGAATACGGCTATTACCACCATAGTTTTGACCAGGATGCTGGAGATGCACAGGACAAAGCTTATACCAAACACAGCATGTCTTAACTGACATGTCCACAACTGTGGCTGGCCAATAAACAGTAGCACACACAGGAAACATAGTTTGAGTGACAACAGCAGCAGAAAGCTAAGCTCTGAATTGTTGGCTCGTACTATGGGTGTGTTACGGTGATGAGCAAAGATGATCATCACAAGAGCACAGATGAAGGTGCCAAGCAGGGATGCAGTGGTGAGAGAGATGCCCAGAGAATCCTCATAGGATAGAAACTCTATTTCTTTGGGGACACACTGATCCTTATCTGGATTGGACCAAAACTCATCTGGACATGTTGTGCACTCAATAGAATCTTTAAATAAGCAAAACATAGAAGATGACAGTTTTTTTCAAATTTGATTCAGATTTGGCCAACAGTAATTTCCTCACCTGTTGTATTAGAAATCTCTCCATCTCCACATGGCAAGCAGTCAAAACAGCAGAGAGGAAGGCCCTTTCTTGTGGCTTGTCTGGTTCCTGGGGGGCAACTCTTACTGCATACTGACTGTGGGGGCTAAAAGAGACATTAACTGCTATCAGTCATGTTTTTGTCTTTTAAATAATGACTAGCTTGGATTGTCCATTAATTTATTTACAATTGTCTTATTATAGTTTCTAATTTACTACTATTTAGACTTTATACCTGCAAAACAGATGACATGTTATCATTCAAAGGTAATTACTTTTGTTGTTTCAAAATTCCAGTAAAATGCATCCTTGTCGAGTGTAAGAACCATCCCTTTTTCCGCACCTTCATTTAGTACACCAACATTGTGGAGCTTTATTGATCCATCAGCACTTGGCTGCCAGTTCAACACATCATAGATGGCCAGAGCATCTCCATTTTTATCAAATGACACATGATCACCAAAGCCTGTTGTGAAGTTCACTTTCTGTAGGTAGTGAACCAGCTATATAATTTGTAGACAGGACAGGTTTTATATTTTTATCTGTAATTTGAATTAATATATACCACATACTTTGCTTTTCTACATTCATCTCTTCTATATGCCTAAAAAAAAACTGTACATGAGGGTTTTACCTGCCATGGCCTCAGGTTGGTTATGTCACCACATCTGTTCTCACTGAATGGTCCTCTTCCCTCCTCACACTGCATCAGATCATGAAGTGCATGTGCCAGGGCATAAACTGCCTTATATACATTATACGATGCCCTTAATCCTGAAACATCAGTGAATGGTGTGTTTGTTGTGCTCAGATCCTCCTGTCCTGTACACAGCTTTTTGATTTGCTCTCCGTCAGTTCCTTTACCCTTATTTTCAAAGCTGCACCCAAATATGTTCTCCCAGAAGATTCTCACTATATCATTTCTTTGATCATTGTTGGGATGAATACATAACAGAAAGTCATGAAGCCCCTCGATCTCTCCACGCCTGATAGCAATACCCATTGTGCCCCCCAGGAATGGCTGGAAACGTGGTGTGCGAAATACAGGTGAAGTGACCCAAGCTTCACTTGCAATCCACTGCCTGCCTGTTATGTTCTGCAACACCACCTCATTCATCAAAGGTATCAGTAAGGATGAAGGAGAAAAAACAACCACCACTCTAGCTGTAGAGGACTGAATCATTCCCATTATGCGCTGAATATCTATGGGGTTGTTATTGTTGGGCAAGATTTCAGAAAAAGCAACACAATATCCAAATTGTTGCATTTCCCGATGGAATGACTGAGCAGCATTGATGCCATAGTCATTATCACTGTAGATGAGACCAACCCAGGTCCATCCAAAATGCTTCAAGATCTGAACCATAGCCCGAACTTGGAAGGCATCACTGGGGATTGTTCTGAAGAAAGAGGGGTACTTTTTTCTGTCACTCAAACAAGAGCAGGTGGCATAGTAGCTAATCTAATTAGAAGAGAGCAGAGACAGAGAGAAAAAGGTGAAAGGAAGATAAACAAATAACGGTTATTTATATTTGCATAGTGGTCTGCTATTATAATTGAATATATGAGAATGGCTTAATTGGTAACCAAATTCATTGTGATGTAAACAAATCTGGCAAATGAGATACATTTTTATTTTATCATTATTTTTTATTTTTATTTTTTTACAGAAAAAAAGGTTGTAAATCTCATACCATAGGGAGTCGAAACAGCCCCAGGACACTGGAAATTGCAATGGAATGAGTAGAGCCTGGATCACCTATGATTCCAATCACCGGTGGTGGGCCTTTGCAGTTGAGGTCAGAGATGGTCTCTTCTGTCCCACTAACCAGAGCTGTAGCACCACGGAATGCCACTCCAAGCCTTAAACAGTTGTCATAGATTTGGTAACCAAGCGTGATGTTAGGCAGCAGGTTAGGATTGTTATTAATCTCACTGATAGCAAAAACCATTGTTAGTGCCTGCTGGAAGCTTGACATATAGAAGCTGGAGAAGGCAACACAAAGTTAAGTTAGATCATTATCTACACTAACAGTAACAGTAGAAAAAAAATTACATAAAGGGTTATTATTGTACTCTGTTCAAATATAAATTTCATAAATAAATAAAAAATAATATAAATACATTTAACATATGCAGTGAATATTTTTTTTCTTTTCCTGTAATCCATCATGTAACATGATTTTAGTTCCTCAGAGTAAATTATCATTGACAAGTTACAAAGTATACACAAAAATTCCCAATTTATTATATGTTATATCTTATATGTTTTTCAGATGGTGTGGTCTCACATCTTGCAGACTCACAGCTCACAGTGTGGTAGTTTTGGCTCTGTTCTGAAGCTCAGCTCAGGGAATACTTTGAGGTATGTCTGAATCTCAAACAGACCACCTATTATAAGGTCTCCATCCTGGAACATCCCATTCAATGTGAAGTGTCCCTGTAGCTTACAAGTACTTGAAGTAGCCATCAAAGCTACATATATATAGTTACAAGACAGGAACAAACAAACATACAGAATTACCCACATCATTTCGTCTTTATGGATGTCAGTCCTCAGTCAGCTCACTGATGTATCATCTTTTAATAAGTACTTTTGTTCCCTTTTTTTTTTTTTTGTGCAGGCGGTGCCACTGGCCTCATTGTAAATAATGATGTCATTTTTTTTTGTAAGCCTCCACCTCTACCAAACATGGCAAACATTATAGATAATTAACTATATATATATATATATATATATATATATATATATATATATATATATATATATATATATATATATATCACTATTCACATTGAGGGGACAATTTTTGGTCCTATTTATAAATCATACAGAATGCTCTCTCTCTCTCTCTCTTTAAAAAAAAAAAAAGAAAAAGAAAAAGAAAAAAAAAAAACTTTTTTTTTTTACATTGTGGGGACCATCCTGCAGATGATTAAAAATAGTAAATGATGTTTATCTGAAAATGTAACAATGAAAACAAGTTTTCTCTATGGGATAAGTTCAGGGTTATGTGATAGAAAACATCATTTGGTCAATGTAAATGTAACAGAAGTCCCCACAATTCAAAGTGTGTGCATGTCTGTGAGTGTGTGTGAGAGAGAGAGAGAGAGAGAGGAGAGAGAGAGAGACTATCACTGTTGAATAAAGACATAGTTGCCACTATATACAGTATTGTTCAAAATAATAGCAGTACAATGTGACTAACCAGAATAATCAAGGTTTTTTTTTTTTTAGTTTTTTTTTTTTTTTTTTTTTTTTTTTCACCAACCTCACATCCATTGGCCCACTGGCGAGATCCTGAAATGGGGAATGTCCTGCCATCATACCTGCATCACTCCTCCAGCTAAAATCCCCAAGGTCAGTCGTCCCTTAAGGAAATTTCCTACCGGTCCAGTCCACATCAGTGGAGAGCCCCGACACGAAGATGGATCATATCATCCCTCCTGAATATTGGGCGTTCCAGGATGTGTTCAGTAAGCGGTTGGCAACGAAGCTACCACCTCATAGGCCATGGGACTGCGCCATTGACCTCCTGCCTGGAGCAACCCTTCCTAAAGGACGAATCTATCCCCTGTCCATCCCGGAGCAGAAGGCCATGGAGGAGTATATACAGGAAGCCCTCGCTCAGGAGTTCATCCGACCATCTACTTCCCCTGTCGCTTCCAGCTTCTTCTTCATGGCCAAGAAGGACGGAGGCTTGAGGCCGTGCATCGATTATCGCCACCTCAATTCACAAACCGTCAAATTCAGTTATCCTCTTCCCCTGGTCCCATGGGTTATCCAACAGTCCATCCGTCTTCCAAAACTACATGAATTAAGTCTTCAGAGATTACCTTAACAAGTTCGTAATTGTCTACATCGACAACATCCTCATCTACTCCACATCCAAGCAAGAACATATCCATCATGTCATCCTCGTACTCCGAAAACTCCGGGAACACCACCTTTACCTCAAATCCGAAAAATGTGAGTTCCATACGCCCTCAGTCCAGTTCCTAGTATACATCATCGACCCATGTGGCGTGAAGATGGACCAGGGGAAGGTGGACGCCATAACACACTGGCCTCAACCCGGCTCCATAAAAGAACTTCAACGCTTCCTGGGCTTTGCCAACTTTTATCGAAGATTCCTCAAGGACTACAGTTTACTCAGCTCCCCTCTAACTTCTCTCCTCCGGAACCGGCCCAAGTCTCTGTCCTGGAACCCCGAGGCCACTGAAGCTTTCCACCTGCTCAAACAAGCCTTCAAGACCGCTCCAATCCTCATCCACCCTGATCCCAGCCACCAGTTCATCGTGGAAGTGGACGCCTCATCCACCGGGGTCGGAGCAGTCCTCTCCCAGCGGCAGTGGAATCCACCACGACTCCATCCATGTGCCTTCTTCTCGAAGAAGCTATCCCCGGCGGAGCAGAATTATGACATCGGTAACCGTGAACTACTGGCCATTAAGCTGGCTCTGGAAGAATGGCGTCACTGGCTGGAGGGAGCCCAGTTCCCTTTCGAGGTGGTAACCGACCACCGGAACCTGGAATACCTCCGTGAAGCCAAAAGACTGAATCATCGCCAAGCTAGATGGGCCTTGTTCTTCACGAGATTCAACTTCAAGGTCACCTATCGCCCTGGCTCCCAGAACAATAGAGCCGACGCCCTCTCCCGTCTTCATCAAGCAGATCCCGAACCCGAATCTCCAGAACCAATCCTCCCTCCAGCCATGATAGTTAGTCCTATCCAGTGGAGTATTGATCATCTGATTGCACAGGAAAACCTTCAACACCCTGCTCCGCCGGGAGGTCCAGAAGGGAAACTCTTCGTCCCCCCTCAACATCGGATAACCCTCCTGGACTTAGCTCACACCTCTCCGGGCTCTGGACACCCAGGCAGGAGGCGGACCCTCTCG